>NC_084611.1:30375322-30650322 GCF_033978795.1 Nerophis ophidion | reverse complement strand
AATCATGATCAGGTGATATTTACATTTGTATGCATGTCGGATAAAACTTTTATTTTGAAGTTGTAGCGTTCAACTTTTATTAATTATGGTTTGGCGTTATTTAGATTTGTATGCATGGCGGATAAAGCTTTTATTGTGATGTTATAGCTTTTAACTTTTATTAATCATGATCAGGTGATATTTACATTTGTATGCATGTCGGATAAAGCTTTTATTTTTAAGTTGTAGCGTTCAACTTTTATTATTTATGGTTTGGCATGGCGGATAAAGCTTTTATTGGGAAGTTATAGCTTGTAACTTTTATTGATTGATCATGATCAATAAATATGCATGTCGGATATGATTTTATTGTGATGTTATAGCTTTTAACTTGTATTGATCGTGATCAGGTAATATTTACATTTGTATGCATGGCGGATAAGGCTGTTGTTGTGAAGTTATAGCTTTTAACTTTTATTGATCATGATCAGTTAATATTTACATTTTTTTATATAGCGGATAAGGTTTTGTTACTTTAAACTTTTATTGATAATGATCAGGTAATATTTACATTTGTATGCGTGGCGGATAAAGCTTTTATTGTGAAGTGAAGTGAATTATATTTATATAGCGCTTTTCTCTAGTGACTCAAAGCGCTTTACATAGTGAAACACAATATCTAAGTTACATTTAAACCACTGTGGGTGGCACTGGGAGCACTGCCGTTGTGTCTTGCCCAAGGACACAACGGCAGTGACTAGGATGGCGGAAGCGGGAATCGAACCTGCAACCCTCAAGTTGCTGGCATGGCCGCTCTACCAACCGAGTTATGCCGCCCATAGTTACTTTAAACTCTTATTGATAATGATCAGGTAATATTTACATTTGTATGCATGGCGGATAAAGCTTTTATTGGGAAGTTATAGCTTTTAACTTTTGTTTATCATGATCAGGTAATATTTACATGTGTATCCACGGCAGATAAAGCTTTTATTGTGAAGTAATAGCTTTTAACTTTTATTGATCATGATCAGGTAATATTTATACCTGTATGCATGGAGGATAAAGCTTTTATTGTGAAGTAATAGCTTTTAACTTTTATTGGTCATGATTAGGTAATATTTACACCTGTATGCATGTCGGATAAAGCTTTTATTGTGAAGTTGTAGCGTTTAACTTTTATTAATTATGGTTAGGCATTATTTACATTTGTACGCATGGCGGATAAAGCTTTTATTGTGAAGTTATAGCTTTTAACTTTTATTGATCATGATCAGGTAATACATCTGTATGCATGGCGGATAAAGCTTTTATTGAGAAGTTATAGCTTTTAACTTTTATTGATCATGATCAGGTAATATTTACATGTGTATGCACGGCAGATAAAGCTTTTATTGTGAAGTTATAGCTTTGAACTTTTATTGATCATGATCAGGTAATATTTACACTTGTATGCATGTCGGATAAAGCTTTTATTGTGAAGTTGTAGTGTTTAACTTTTATTAATTATGGTTAGGCATTATTTACATTTGTATGCATGGCGGATAAAGCTGTTATTGTGAAGTTATAGCTTTTAACTTTTATTGATCATGATCAGGTAATACATCTGTATGCATGGCGGAGAAAGCTTTTATTGTGAAGTCATAGCTTTTAACTTTTATTGATCATGATCAGGTAATAATTACATGTGTATGCACGGCAGATACAGCTTTTATTGTGAAGCTATAGCTTTTAACTTTTATTGATCATGATCAGGTAATATTTACACTTGTATGCATGTCGGATAAAGCTTTTATTGTGAAGTTGTAGCGTTTAACTTTTATTAATTATGGTTAGGCATTATTTACATTTATATGCATGGCGGATAAAGCTTTTATTGTGAAGTTATAGCTTTTAACTTTTATTGATCATGATCAGGTAATACTTATATCTGTATGCATGGCGGATGAAGCTTTTATTGTGAAGTTATAGCTTTTAACTTTTATTGATCATGATCAGGTTGTGAAGACTCTTCTTCGGCATTGTAATGCCGGTGTAGTTTTCCCGTGGATGCGTCGAAGCAGAACACAGCAAAGGTAAGATAAAGGGTATTTAATAACAAAAGTCTATGAACAAAAATACTGGTGTAAAGAGAAAAAGTAAACAAAAGACGCTAGCGTGAAAGCTAGGCTAAAACAAGGAAAACTAGAACTTGGTACGAGGACACAAAAGAGTAAACAAAACATTTAGCATGAAAGCTAGACAATAAAGTGGCTTGGCGTGAGAGCTAGCGAGAAAATACATACGAATGATGAGAGTCGTCACTGATGCGCGTGGGCAAATTTGGATCCGAGAATGAGTGAACAGAAAAGGTGAGCTTAAATAGGAGGGTGATAATTATTAGCAGGTGTGCGGGGCGAGACTAACAGGTGGACTGATGAGTAACCATAGTGATGGATAAAAACAGGAAATAAACGGGTCAGACAGAGAATGAAAAAACAAACACGTGAAGATCTGAGCAGCAGATCGCAACAGTATTCCCCCCCAACAAAAGACAGATACCAGATGTCTTAAAAAACAAACAAAAACTTGAACCCCCTCCCCAAAACCAGAAAGTTCACAAACGAAGGGAGGGCGGAGGGAGGCCACGGTGGAGGGTCGCCAGATCGCATGTCCCCGAATCCACCGAGGACACATCATGTGGCGGCGGCGGGTGGAACGCTGCTGCCGAAAAAGTTTTGGCGGGCGACCTCGAAAAGGCCACATTAGTGGCCGCCTCGCAGGATGAGGTGCCCGGCGAGGCGGACGACCCGGGCACGGCCACATCCGTGGCCGACATGGAGGAGGGAGTATCTGGCGAGGAGGGTGACCTCGCAGAGGCCACGCCCGTGGTCGACGTGGTGGACGACGCCTCAGCACCGAAATCCCAGCAGGCTTTGAAGCAGCAGACGAGGGTGCGGGGACTGCAGCCAAAGCAGGCCCGAGTGCAGCTGGCGAGGATGATGCGGGTGCTGCAGCCGAAGAAGGCGTCGGAGGCGGCCTGGGAGCCGCAGGAGTCGTCGGAGGCGGCCTGGGAGCCGCAGGAGTCGTCGGAGGCGGCCTGGGAGCCGCAGGAGTCGTCGGAGGCGGCCTGGGAGCCGCAGGAGTCGTCGGAGGCGGCCTGGGAGCCGCAGGAGTCGTCGGTGGCGCTGGTGTGGGCTCCAGCCCCGTCGTCGACGCTGGTGTGGGCTCCAGCCCCGTCGTCGACGCTGGTGTGGGCTCCAGCCCCGTCGTCGACGCTGGTGTGGGCTCCAGCCCCGTCGTCGACGCTGGTGTGGGCTCCAGCTCTGGAGCTGTTGCTGGAGTCGGCTCCAGCTTTGGAGCTGTTGCTGGAGTCGCCTCCAGCTTTGGAGCTGTTGCTGGAGTGAGATTCAGGTTAAAGTCTGTAATTGGTATGAGAACCAGTTCTGGGTCGGAGGCTGGTGTGAGAACCAGGCTAACATCAGTTTCTGGTGCGAGAACCAGACTAGAGTTCAAAACTGGTGTGAGAACCAGGCCCGAAAAAGCTGCTGGTGTGTGAACCAGGCGAGAGTCGAATTCTGGCGTGAAAACCAGGTTAGTGTCATGTGCTGGTGTGAGAACCAGACTGGGAGCAGGTGTCGGCTTCAGCCGAGGAGCAGGTGTCGGCTTCAGCCGAGGAGCAGGTGTCGGCTTCAGCCGAGGAGCAGGTGTCGGCTTCAGCCGAGGAGCAGGTGTCGGCTTCAGCCGAGGAGCAGGAGTCGGCTTCAGCCGAGGAGCAGGAGTCGGCTTCAGCCGAGGAGCAGGAGTCGGCTTCAGCCGAGGAGCAGGAGTCGGCTTCAGCCGAGGAGCAGGCACAGGGGTCTGCCGAGGAGAACTAGGGGACTGGCTGTGAGCAGGACTAGGACTATGATGAGTGATAAGACAAACACTAGGACTCGGGCAAGGACTTGAGAGAGGACCAGGACTTACAATCACACTAGTGCTTTGAGAAGGGCTTGGGCAACGACCAGGACTTACAGTCATACCAGGGCTTGGGCAAGAACTAGGACAAACGGTCAAACTAGGGCTTGGGCAAGGACTGGGACTAACAATCAAACTGGTGCTCGGGCAAGGACTAGGACAAAGACTAGGACTTACAGTAACACTGGGGCTCGGACAAGAACTTGGGTAAGGACTAGGGTTCGGACTAAGACCACGAGGGGAATCAGTACTAATATTACAAAGGCAAGAAACAAGACTCGGGACCGGACTCGAAACAGGACTCGGACTACGGATCAGTCTACGAGTGGAACTAGGACGACTACGAGAAAGACTAGGACTACAACTAGAATCAGAACGGAAACTCGGACCAGGACTTGGACTACGACTCAGTCTACAAGTCGGTCTACGAGTAGGACTAGAGCATGGGCTACGAAGAAGGCTGGGACTCGAACTCTGAGAGAGACTGTGACTAAAACTAGAACTAGGGCACAGACGGAACACAGGTGGAGGAGGTCTAAGAGGGCGTGACTTGACCGGGGAGAACACCGGTGGAGGAGGTCTAGGAGGCCGTAGTGGTATAACAGGGGTAAACACCGGTGGTGGAGGTCTAGGAGGCTTAGTAGTTTTAAGAAGAGGTAGCGTCTGCCCTACCTCCGCAACACAGCTATAGGCCGTAGCCCCCCCCTCCAGACGGGAATCCCAGACCCGTTCCCTGTGGTCAGGGACTGACCATAAGGGAGGGTGGTGGGAGGTTTGGAGGCAGGCAGACCCCTCCCCTCTATATTGTCCAGAGTGTCCCTTTGAAAAGGGAGAAAAAACCTTGGACTTGGGCAGAGAATGAGGTTTAAACGGTGGGTTAGAAGAAAAACTAGGTGACTGAGGTTGACTAGAATAATAAGAAAAAATATCCTGATACTTTTGTATCTTATTATTAATGTTATTGTCATTTGAAAATGGCTGAGAAAACGAATCTTCCCCAAAAAATTCCTTGTTGATGACGTCATCATCGGAAGACGGGTTTGCGTTACCGGGGGGCGTCGACGAAATGACGTCATCTGCGCGGGACACAAGTTGGGAATTTGCCCAGTCGGTAAAACTGTTAGCAAAGTGTGTTATTGGGTCCCCAAACAATGGTGTAGGGGTTTTGTGTGTTGACTGTAGGTTGCTGTGTTCGTGAGGAGGGAGACATGGAGTGGGCAAGTCACTGTCGCCCGACGAAGCCATACTTCGCGGCTTCCGCCTACGCGGACGAGCGCGAGCGCTGCGGGAGGGAAACTCACCGCTCCCGGAAGCATCGATCGGAACCAGTTTTCCCTCCAGGTCCCACATCATGCTTTCGTCTGGATTGCATCGGAGAGTTTCAGCCTCCATCGCTCGGAATACCCTCCATGTGCCTTCGTCGAAGGTCTCCTCGTGGTTGCCAGACGCGGAAAAACTTTTTAATGCTCGGATCCTACTGTGAAGACTCTTCTTCGGCATTGTAATGCCGGTGTAGTTTTCCCGTGGATGCGTCGAAGCAGAACACAGCAAAGGTAAGATAAAGGGTATTTAATAACAAAAGTCTATGAACAAAAATACTGGTGTAAAGAGAAAAAGTAAACAAAAGACGCTAGCGTGAAAGCTAGGCTAAAACAAGGAAAACTAGAACTTGGTACGAGGACACAAAAGAGTAAACAAAACATTTAGCATGAAAGCTAGACAATAAAGTGGCTTGGCGTGAGAGCTAGCGAGAAAATACATACGAATGATGAGAGTCGTCACTGATGCGCGTGGGCAAATTTGGATCCGAGAATGAGTGAACAGAAAAGGTGAGCTTAAATAGGAGGGTGATAATTATTAGCAGGTGTGCGGGGCGAGACTAACAGGTGGACTGATGAGTAACCATAGTGATGGATAAAAACAGGAAATAAACGGGTCAGACAGAGAATGAAAAAACAAACACGTGAAGATCTGAGCAGCAGATCGCAACACAGGTAATATTTACATTTTTATACATGGCAAATAAGCTTTTATTGCTTTTAATGTTTATTGATCATGATCAGGTAATATTTATTACACATGTATGTATGTCGTATAAAGCTTTTATTGTGAAGTTGCAGCGTTCAACTTTTATTAATTATGGTTTGGCATTATTTACATTTGTATGCATGGCGGATAAAGCTCTTATTGGGAAGTTATAGCTTTTAATTTTTATTGATTATGTTCAATAAATATGCATGTCGGATAAAGCTTTTATTGTGAAGTTATAGCTTTTAACTTTTATTGATCATGATCAGGTAGTACTTACATCTTTATGCATGGCGGATAAAGCTTTTATTGTGACGTTATAGCTTTTAACTTTTATTTCTCATGATCAGGTAATATTTACATTTTTATACATGGCAAATAAGCTTTTATTGCTTTTAACTTTTATTGATCATGATCAGGTAATATTTACACTTGTATGTATGTCGGATAAAGCTTTTATTGTGAAGTTGTAGCGTTTAACTTTTATTAATTATGCATTGCGGATAAAGCTTTTATTGTGAAGTTATAGCTTTTAACTTTTATTGATCATGATCAGGTAATACATCTGTATGCATGGCGGATAAAGCTTTTATTGTGAAGTTATAGCTTTTAACTTTTATTTATCATGATCAGGTAATATTTACATCTGTATGCATGGCGAATAAAGCTTTTATTGTGAAGTTATAGCTTTTAACTTTTATTGATCATGATCAGGTATTATTTACATTTGTATGCATGGCGGATGAAGCTTGTATTGTGAAGTTATAGCTTTTAACTTTTATTAATCATGATCAGTTAATATTTACATTTGTATGCATAGCGAATATGTTTTTATAGTGAAGTTATATCTTTTAACTTGTATTAATCATAATCAGGTATTATTTACATTTCTATGCATGGAAAATAAGCTTTTATTGCTCTTAACTTTTATTGATCATGATCAGGTAATATTTACTTTTGTATGCATCGCGGATAAAGCTTTTATTGTGAAGTAATAGTTTTTAACTTTTATTGATCATGATCAGCTAATATTTACATTTGTATGAATAGCGGATAAAGCTTTTATTGTGAAGTCATAGCTTTGAACTTTGTTAATATTGACACATGCTTACCTTCAATAAGCTTACTTATTTCTTTTGCTAGTTTGAATTTACACGTTTAGTATTCTATACACAGACACAGTAATTTATAATTATATTTGATATATTTGATGTGAACTGTATCAAGACTATTTTCTATTGAAAATATATAATAAAGCTTGGATTAATTAATCATTATTTATATTGGGAAAATATAAATTCATGTGATGCTTCCCTTTATTAGCTTACACTTTGGCTTTTTTATGTATGCTTTATTATTATCCCTGCTATTAGTAGTAGTGGTATACACAGTAGTTGCCATTTAGTATGATATATTTTAAACAATAAATGATAAAATATTAAATCAAAAATAGAAAACACAACTTTTATTATTCAAAATATCATCTGTATCAGCAAAATGTAAATACATGTAGCTGAGATAGGCACCAGCGCCCCCCGCGACCCCAAAGGGATTAAGCGGTAGAAAATGGATGGATGGATGTAATACATACCGGTGTTTAGTGTTGTTTTTAATGTTTTGTATTGTGTCTTTCATATGTCTAATGGATCTTAAGGTCTGCAATAAAGATTGATGATGATGATCTATATTTATGTTAATGCCTCCCTAAATCTACAATGACTTATGTGAATTTAAATGTGTTATTAGTACCACAGTCATTTATATATGTGTTTGTGTACATATATATATACATATATATATATATACATCATACATGTATATATATACATTATATTGGATTTGATATATATACATTATATATATATTATATATATCAAATGCAATATAAATAATAATTTTGTATTGCATTATATATATACATTTATATGCACACACACATACATATAATGCAATATAAATATAAATACTATCTAAATATTTAAATGAACAAAAATACATAGACTGGTGTTTCCATTCTTTTAACTGCATGTATCTATCAATTAAGTTATTAATCATAAAAAATTAATTTAAATATAATTGATACCAATGCACTTGATTTAATATCATTGCTAATACTACATACTACATGGTAATTAATGGTATAGGCTACAGTGATGATGGACAGTATAATGCGTGAAAGGCATACAATTCTGGTGGTTTTGTATATGTATGTATATATATATATATATATATATATATATATATATATATATATATATATATATGTATATATAGTAAAAAATATTGTGATAAAGTCCTTTAATTTCTTCAATGCAACTAAAAACATGAAAATGTCATACATTCTGGATTCATTACACATCAACTGAAATATTGCAAGCCTTTTATTATTTTAATATTGCTGATTATTGCACACAGCTTAAGAAAACTCAAAAATCCTATCACAGAAAATTTGAATATTTCCTCAGACCAAGTAAAAAAATGATTTATAACAGCAAAACAAAATCAAACATTTGAAAATGTCAATTAATGCACTCAGTACTTGGTTGGGAATCCTTTTGCACGGATTACTGCATCAATGCGGCATGGCATGGAGGCATGGTATAGGCCTCAGTGATAATAGACAGTACAATGCGTGAAAGGCATACTATTCTGGTGGTTTTGTATATATATATATATATATATATATATATATATATATATATATATATATATATATATACACATATAGATATATATATAAATATAAATATATATATATATATACATATATATATATATATATATATATATACATATATATATACATATATATATAGTAAAAAATATATCTAGTTTGATAAATATTTTTAACCATATACACATTTTATATGTAGAAATATATATAAAATATATATATACACATGGATGCATATACTGTATATATATATATATATATGCATGCATATATATATATATATATATATATATATATATATATATATATATATATATATATATATATATATGTCGAACTAAATAATTCAGCATTAAATTAATGTTTAAAATGTAAAACGTTGTTAAAAGACTAAATAAAGCAGCACAATCTTGGGGCTGCGGGATGTGCTGAGGAAGAAATGTAACACCACACCTAACTCGTGATAAGCAAGTGTCTCCATCTCTGTGCCCCCCGCGGGTTCGTTTAGTTTGCCACCTCTGGATGCCCGCAGGGGGGCGTGACCATGAAAATGGCCGTGGTAGGACACCCCGCAGGCAGCACAGAAAAGAGCCGATGGCGCTCTTAACGAGGCCAATCAGCATCAGAATCGAGTAGGAAACGGCCCAGCTCCACGGTGCTGCCCAGCGCTCCTGCGTGGGCAAGGCTCGGATTTACGACCCGGCTTGAATAAAGCAGAACCATCCTCAAAGCAAAGGCAGGCTGAGAGCGGATATGTGCAAAAAAAAAAAAAAAATCTCCATTGCAAATGAGAGGAGCTGGGAAAACTCCACCCACTTCCACACCTGACTCAGTGCCGTGTGTGTGCGTAATGCTTCTCACATGGCAGCACCACTAAAGATTTAAATGGCAGAAAATATCATATAAAACCGTGCACAGATTTAATTTAACCTGACGTCAGCACCTCACATTTAAGACTTGTTAATCATTTTTCTTCATGCAATGTTCTTAAATAAAGGGAATACAATAACTTTACAAACACTTTGCAAAGTGGACCAATATGTGAACGTGTGCTTTAAAATTGTGTTTGTATATATATAAAAAAGTAAATGCCTAATCAAATCAAAGTATCATCTTTAATCTGACGGTTGTGGCTGTGAGAATTGTACAATGAAGCGGAAATTTGACTAGAGAAATTAGTAAAAGTAAAAAAAACAACAAAAAAAACCCATGATTTCCAAAGCAAGAAATAGTGTGTGTCCAATGAAATGAATCACAGTTTTTTTCAAAGTTTGGCCAGGGTTGCAACTTATACTCAGGAGCGACTTATGTGTGAAATTATTAACACATTACCGTAAAATATCAAATAATATTATTTAGCTCATTCACGTCAGACTAGACGTATAAGATTTCATCGGATTTAGCAATTAGGAGTGACAGATTGTTTGGTAAATGTATAGCATGTTTTATATGTTATAGTTATTTGAATGACTCCTACCATATGTTACGTTAACATACCAGGCACCTTCTCAGTTGGTTATTTATGCGTCATATAACGTACACTTATTCAGCCTGTTGTTCACTATTCTTTATTTATTTTAAATTGCTTTTCAAATGTCTATTCTTGGTGTTGGATTTTATCAAATATTTTCCCCCAAAAATGCGACTTATACTCCAGTGCGACGTATATGTTTTTTTCCTTCTTTATCATGCATTTTCGACAGGTGTGACCTATACTCCGAAAAATACGGTATACATCCAAATTGTATAAACCCCCTTCATCAAATCAAATCAACTTTATTTATATAGCACATTTAAAATGTACCACAGGGGTAGCAAATGTGCTGTACAATGATTTTACCTAAAATATGTAGAAACTATGCTTTGATAAAATTAACTATGTTAATGAGTTACCTGATGAAATACATATACTGTATTTCCACATTTCCTGTTCAGTTTTCAAATTCATCCATGTAAGACACGGACTAAATTTTGTTTTGTTTTTCGGTTAAAAATAAAGCAAACTGACACAACTTGGAGATATGTTTTTCAAAGGTGTCAATGAAAACATGTTCTCTCCGAATGTTGAAAGTCTTCATCTGAAAAACAACAGGTCATATTTATTCATATTTTGGATGTAACATAAAAAACTCATGTTGAGAAAAAGGTTTTAATTGGACAATTGTTTCCGCCAATGAAAAGTCTTTTTTTTTGCCCCATATTTGTAAGTTTTTTTTGTATTTAATGGAAAAGCATACACATATGTTCTTCATGTTTCAGCTATAAAGGAAAAAAACAAAAAGGGGAGATACTTTACATGTTTTTCCATTGGACAGCAATTATGCACTACTCACTTGTAAAAAAAGTACATATTTGTTATTGATTATAGATACCATTATAAATAGAAAACCACACGCCTCCTAGTCTGAACCTTTGGTTGACATCAGCTAACCTCTCGTGCATGTGCTTCATCATCTTGAGAAAATAACAGACCGAACCCGGAGATCTGCTCTTCTGTTTTGACCGTATCTTCTTCTGATTATTTATCTTTTTGTACCACGGTGGAGATGAAATGTTGTTGCAGAATATCCTTGTCCAAGTTCCTTCCTGCGGGGATACAGCAGAGACAGAAGTTGTACTAAAGCATTGCTTCTCAAATATTTTCTGTTACGCCCCCCACAGGAAGAAGAAAATATTTCACACTTCTCACATTACAGCAACAATTTTTAAACTGTCTATCCTGCCAGAATGTATAGAGGTATATATACCAGGACTGTCTCAGAAAATTTGAATATTGTGATAAAGTCCTTTATTTTCTGTAATGCAACTGGGGTTGCAGGTGTCCTTTTTTTTTCTGTTTCTTTTTTTTCTTCTTTGTCATGAAAAAGGGACGTTTTTGTCATGAAAAAATGAGTTTTTTGTGGTGGGTGCACTATTTGTAAGTGTATATTGTGTGTTTTATGTTGATTTAATAAAAAATCAAAAATAAAACTTTTTTTTTTAAATTTTTTATTTTTTATTTTTTTAATAAAAAAAATCTTCTGCGGCCCGGTACCAATCGGTGGTTGGGGACCACTGAATTAATGCACTCAGTACTTGGTTGGGAATCCTTTTGCACGGATTACTGCATCAATGCGGCGTGGCATGGAGGCAATTGGCCTGTGCCATTGCTGAGGTGTTATGGATGCCCTGGATGCTTCAATAGCGGCATTTAGCTCATTTGCATTATTGGGTCTGGTGTCTTTCAGCTTCTTCTTCACAATACCCCACAAATTCTCTATGGAGTTCAGGTCAGGGTAGTTGGAAGGCCAATCGAGGACAGTAATGCCATGGTCTGTACACCAGTTACTGCTGGTTTTGGCACTGTAGGCAGGTGCCAGATCATGCTGGAAAATGAAGTGTCTTGCTCAAGGACACAACGGACGTGACTAAGTTGGTAGAAGGTGGGGATCGCACCAGGAACCCTCAGGTTGCTGGCACGGCCCAACTGCGCCATGGCGTCCCCACATTGTGTTGTGGCGTTTGTACTTTTTATGTTTTTTACAATGGTGCAGTAGCTGAAAGTTGTTGCTTTATGATATTTTCTTGTGGCATTTGCATTTTTTTTTGTGAACTTTCTTGGCCACCGTAGGTAACCGTTATTCTGGTTTTAATGACTAAAGGCGTCAAGCAGACAGACTTCAGTAACGCTTAACGTTCTTATTAATAAAAGTGCTAAACTTCATATAAAATAAAATTTTCCTGAAGGAATCGATAAAGTACTATTTATCTATAAAGTCTGCTGTTCTAAGAACAGCAGACTTTATAGATTTTAGTTAGTATCACTACGCTCCCCTTACTCACCATTGTGTCTTATACTCAATAGTTAACTGGACATCGTTATGTGCTCGACGCCTCAATCATTGGTATGTTTTCATCTACAAAACCATTCTTTGTATCACTCCATCTTATCTATGTTTTTAACAAAAAAACAAGGAAGTCACAATCTGCGTTCAATGAATGTTCTTCAATTTGTCATCCCCAAAGTAAAAACTTAACTGGGCAAGAAAGCATTTAGGTTTTCAGCACCGAAGGCTTGGAATAACCTACAATCGAATATTCAACTTCAAACCCCTGTTACATTGAATGAGTTTAAAGCTTCTGTGAAAGGATTGCGGTCTACCTTGTTTGTATGCACATGTGTGATGTGAGCAAGTTTTAATGTTGCTAATGTGATGTTTTATGCGTTGTTTACTGTTTTTATTGTAACCTTGCTGCTGCCCTCTTGGCCAGGTCTCCCTTGGAAAAGAGATCTTTGATCTCAATGGGATTTTACCTGGTTAAATAAAGGCTAAATAAAAAAATAAAAAATCAATAAAATCAATATATTGCCTTTTAAACAATGTTTGATTAAAATGATACCTATCTTCCGGACGGCCAACTTGCTGAGCACAGATCGAAGTAGATGAATCTTAGGAATATCAATCGATACATCGATGAATCATGACACCGCTACTGTAGATGTGTGTCTGCCTGTGGTGATCACTGTCATTTATCACACAAAACTATAAATTATTTTTCATAAAGGAGTATTTATATTAATTACTAAGACGTTTGGATAAGAATCAGTGTATGGTGACTAGTTGCCGGTTACAAAGTGTCCTGCTGTGGTGAACATGTTACACACTACTTGCATTAAGTGAACATTAGCACACAGACAGTGTGACTTTTAATACAAGAAAATGAAGGTAACATGCGTGAAAATAAGAGAGTGTTGTTTACCTATAAAGACCAGTCGGCTGACCCGCAGGTGCTCCCCCCAAAGCTGGGGTGTCTCATTGAGCTCATACAGCTCGTGGACCCCCTGCAGCATGACTTGGTGGGCTTTAGTTGCCAGCGCGACTATTCCCTGAAAACACGCACATCACATGTTGCTAGTGACAGATTACACCACAATAAAAGAGCTGAATGCGGATAATAAGGCCGCGGTGTTATTGATGACCATATCCACCGAGGCCACCATTGTGCTTTGCTGTACCTTTAAGCGGATGACAGTCATGGGTTGCCCCTCTTTGTTTTTCAGCGTCTTTTCCCAAAGGAGATCCTGCAAAATGTGTGAAGAAAAAAAAAAGAAAGAGAGGCTTTACTTCTCAAAGGGATGCATTGTAAGGGAGATAATTGGGAGTGGGAGCAGGGATGCAAAGTAGAGGATCAGAACGTGTGTTTGTACCTGAATGAAAACATTTAGGGCATCCTCTGAAAGACTTCCAACCACTTCAAACGTCATCGTTAAAATACTCTGACAATAAAAGAAATTTAGATTTATTCACACAACATTTATTCACTCAAAATTATGTTGTTTTCTCCCCAAAAATATATTTTAACTTATTGACTTTATTTTTGTAGCGTTAGCGGTTTAATCATAATATTACAATATTATTCCTGAAACGTTATAATATATTCCACAAAATGTATATTTTTTTCAGAATTTTATGTAACTTTATGAGTTTATTTCTGTAAATTATAATATGACTATATTAGTTTGGTATTTTGTTCCTTGTAATATTATTGCTATAACTATTATTTCCTTCTAAATTATGACTTTCCTACATACAATGAAATCAACTTTCTTTTAGCAAAGTCACAGTATTACAACTACAATTTCAAAGAAATATTGTTTTACTTTTTTGTAATATTAATACTAATACTAATATATTACATTAATATATTAATTATTATTTATATTAATTAATTAATTCATATTAATTTAATAAACTAATATTAATACATGTTTTTCTTCTAAAATTCTGACTTTTTGTCTTATAATATTACAAATGTATTCTTGCTAAATAAATACCTATTCTTGTAAATCATACGAATATATTATTGCCAAGTTCCACGATGCTAGGAATTATAATTATAAATTATTATCTTGCAATGCCTGACTGATGTTCTATATTTTCCTCAACATTACAACTTAAATCTCATTAAGTTACACATTTTGTAGAATAATATTCAGAGTGAATTCTCCTCAAAGCAATAATTACCTCTTGACTTCAGTGTTGAGGTAGGTCAGTAGATTTTGTCTTTCAGACTGACATACACAGTTTCAAAATAAAACACTTTTTTAAAATTTAGGTAGAGCAGGGAAAAAAGCGATTATGACGTTAAATAAAAGACGCACCAGTTGATGACTTTGTCAACGACTGTGTTAAAAACCACAACTCCAGTCGGCACCTCCCTTCATCTGCCGAAGGCTATGTCCCCCGCCCCCACCCACTAAACTTCCTTGCAGCATTAAAGGGGCACTTTGCAGATATTTGGTGGTTTTGTGTTGAAGTGTTAAGGTTACACACTTCCTTGTCATTTGGTATAACAACAGAAAAACAGCCTTCTCATTTACATGAAAAGAGCAACAGGAGTGGTCCAGTGAGTGTGTGTTGTGGGAGGTTACTTGAGGGAGGGGGGTGGGGGGGGTTGAGATCCAATGCGGGGAAAGGAAACATTGGGAAAACAGACAACAATGGCGTTATTTACACACACGCACGCATGCGCACACACACACAAACACACACGCACACACACACAAACACACTAACACAAACACGTCTCATCCCTGTCCATCCTGTGGTAAAACTTAATGGGCATTCAACAACTACAACCAAAATGTAGTCATGAGTTTATAAGACAAAAAAACCCTAACAAATATATTATGAAATGACAAATTAGATATTGTACTGTTTGTGTGGATATTTGCATGGTAAAAACGTATGGCATGATTTTTACACTAGACAGTATTGACGTCTTTAAGTGCATGATCGAGTCTATTTATAGGCTAATACAGAAAACATCAAAAGCCTCAGAGTTGACCCCCTTTTGAAAAAAATCAGGGAGGGAGTTTTCACTGCAGTGTCACAGCCTGAGGGGATGCAAGGCCCAGTTTTTTTTAGCCCTAAGGTGAACACATTCCCTTAATCTTGTAGGAAATGACGTGTAAAAATAAATTAGCAAACACAACACAAAGGAAGGGAGTTGTGAATTTAAAAAAAAAATGGTAATGGTGTTTGTGGTTACAAACGATACCTTATCAAGATGAGGGCTGGTCGGTTTCAGCATCTGCAACTTCTCGGATAAACTGTCAAAAGGAGAACATACAGGTATGAAGTGTTGTGTTTAATCTGCGATTTGTGATTCTGCTCCACTCCAGTCCCGTAGATGGTGGTAATAAGCATTACAAAGTAGGTGTCATCTGCCAAAAACAGCAACAGCTTTTTTAGATTCTGCGCCACAGGAGGAAAGATTTGCATAAATTATACGCGAGCTTAATTGTTTTGCAGTTTTCTGCAATAACGATATGGATCAGAAAATATATTATTTGGTAAATTATACTTCAAATGGGTTACAAAGGGTCCTAATGTGGCACTGACATAAGCATCAATACTGGTTGTATGTTTTACTCTAAACTATTATTAATCTACTTGCTAATTTACTGTTAATATCTGGTTATTTTCTTTTGTAACAGAAGGAACTTTTACAGGAACTTTCCCGGGAAAGTCAACTTCCCCCTGTGTTTCCACCAAAATCCACTTCAAGAACCTTCTGGAGTTCCTGCCGGCTAGATGGGTCTCTTGTTAGAGTCTTGGAACCTTATGGGGGGCGGGCTGTGCTGTCAAATGCTGATTGGTTGACCATAGTTGGGAGAATTCCTAAAACCTCTTTTGAAAAATACAAGTGTCAATACAAAAAACTAAACAACTTTTTTTATTTCTTATTTGTTGTGTATTTCTATTACGAAATACTTGACAGTGGAGAGAAATAAGAAAGAAAGGAACTTTCACTTTGCAGGAAGTTTTGTGGGGCATCTTTGTACTGAAGAACGCTGCACAGCCGTAGTATTTAAAGAGGAACATTATCACCAGACCTATGTAAGCGTCACTATATACCTTGATCTTGCACAAAAAAGACCATATGTTTTTTAACCGATTTCCAAACTCTAAAAGGGTGAATTTGGCGACTGAAACGCCTTTAAATTGTTCGCTGTCGGAGCAATGACCTTTCACCCGTGACGTCACAACAGGAAGCAATCCGCCATTTTCTCAAACACATTACACACACCAAGTCAAATCAGCTCTGTAATTTTCCGTTTTTTCGACTGTTTTCCGTACCTTGGAGACAACATGCCTCGTCGGTGTGTTGTCGGAGGGTGTAACAACGTGAACAGGGACGGATTCAAGTTGACTTATGTGGAGTGTGCTAATCAGACATATCAATGGTCACGGCATGCTAATCGATGCTAACATGCTATTTAGGCTAGCTGTATGTACATATTGCATCATTATGCCTCATTTGTAGCTATATTTGCATCCAGCCTTTCCCTCCACCCACATTTAATGCCAAACAAACACATACCAATCGACGGATTCAAGTTGCACCAGTTGTCAAAAGATGCGAAAGTCCCTCGTTTGTTCCTTTCTGTCGTAGCATCGCTACCGACGATAGCGATGCTACGACAGAGATGGCACAGAGATGTGTGGATATCCTGCGACACTCAAAGCAGATGCATTTCCAACGATAAAGTCAACGAAACCACAAAGGTGAGTTTTGTTGATGTTATTGACTTATGTGCTAATCAGACATATTTGGTCACAGCAAGACTGCAAACTAATTGATGCTAACATGCTATTTAGGCTAGTTGTATGTACATATTTCATCATTATGCCTCATTTGTAGCTATATTAGCTTTCCCTCCAACCACATTTAATGCCAAACAAACACATAACAATCGACGGATTCAAGTTGCGCCAGTGGTCAAAAGATGCAATCGTTGGTTAGAAGGCGATTGCTGAATTCGTCCTTGTTTCCACTGTCTGTCGCGATATGGCTCAATAGGTTCAGTTTCTTCTTCAATTTCAATTTCGCTATCTGCCTTCACACTCCAACCATCCGTTTCAATACATGCGTAATCTGTTGAATCGC
This sequence comes from Nerophis ophidion, assembly GCF_033978795.1. Lineage (NCBI taxonomy): Eukaryota > Metazoa > Chordata > Actinopteri > Syngnathiformes > Syngnathidae > Nerophis > Nerophis ophidion. Next base: position 30,632,768 of record NC_084611.1, on the reverse strand, counting down.
TTAAGCCGCTGAAATCCGAGTCTGAATCCGAGCTAATGTCGCTATATCTTTCTGTTCTATCCGCCATGTTTGTTTGTATTGGCATCACGCAGTGACGTCACAGGAAAATGGACGGGTGGATTATTAACATATTACCGTAAAATATCAAATAATATTATTTATCTCATTCGCGGAAGAGATGAAGAAAATGTCAAATCAGGCGATTTGAAGCAGTTTTTCAGGATATTGCTTGATAGGTAACATTTTGAAAAAAACTTCGAAAAATAAAATAAGCCACTGGGAACTGATTTTTATTGGTTGTTCTGTATGCCTTCTGAAATTGTGATAATGTTCCCCTTTAAACTATATGCAGTTTATTGTTGTTTGTTATTTTTTACAAACTTCATTTGGATACACAAGGCTACGAGAAGCGGATGGACACTTTTAAACATATTTACAGTGGAGTATGAAGCAACGACCTCAGCTGCTTACACTTCTCAGACTTTTTTGGATAAATGTGGAATAAAGGAGGCAGTACACTAGTGGAACAAAGGTAAATGACTTCAAATATTAACTATTTACTTTATCACATTTTGTAAAAGCAGTCAGTGACACGCCATTTGTGTAATTATTAGCCTCAACCCGAGTGAACAGAATGCTAATGCTAACCAGCGTGAGATAAACACTGGCATTTATTATTCATATATATTGTTATTTACAGCAGAAATGGAACAAAAGGAATCACCTGACTCCCATGAATTCATCATTTACCGAGAGGACAACTTTCTGACTGTTGGACATTGCGAACAAAAGCCTGATTTTTTATGAACAACTCGGTACACTGTATTTTTTAGGTCATATCGCTTTGTATTTGTATTGCTTTGTATATCATTTACCGTATTTTTCGGACTATAAGCCGCTTTTTTTTTTTCAAAGTTTGGCCGGGGGTGCGACATGTACTCCAGAGCGACTTATGTGTGAAATTATTAACATATTACCGTAAAATATCCATCCATCCATCCATTTTCTACCGCTTATTCCCTCAAATAATATTATTTATCTCATTCGCGGAAGAGATGAAGAAAATGTCAACAATCGTCACACACATGTCAACCAATAAGAATTTGGCGGGGGAGGGTCATGGCAGAAGTGCATTGTGGGTCATGGAATGCTAACTGCTATATGCTATATGCTACCATACTTGCCAACACTCCCGGATTTTCCAGGAGACTCCCAAAATTCAGTGCATCTCCCGAAAACCTCCCGGGACAAATTTTCTCCCGAAAATCTCCTGAAATTCAGGCAGAGCTGGATGCCATGCACCCTCCAGCTCCAAGCGGACCTGAGTGACGTGTCGACAGTCTGTTTTCACGTCTGCATTCCCACAGTATGAAGAGTGTGTCTGCCCAATGACGTTATAACTGTAGAATGATCGAGGGCGAGTTCTTGGTTTCTTATGTGGGTTTATTGTTAGGCAGTTTCATTAAAGTCCTCCCAGCCCAGTAATAACACACAACAGCAGTCATATTTTCGTCTTCCATAAAACAGTTCGTCTGCCGTAAACTCCAATGTTGTGAACTTGTGACACTCTTCCATCCATCCATTTTCTACCGCTTATTCCCCTTCGGGGTCACGGGGGGCGCTGGCGCCTATCTCAGCTTGTGACACTCTTAAACAGGACAATACTGCCGTCTACTGTACATAGAATAGAATAGAATGTACTTTATTTAATTCAGCACCACAGTTCGCTCACAATAAACAATGATAATAATACATTATATAATATATATAATATATTATATATATATCCATCCATCCATCCATCTTCTTCCGCTTATCCGAGGTCGGGTCGCGGGGGCAGCAGCCTAAGCAGGGAAGCCCAGACTTCTCTCTCCCCAGCCACTTCGTCTAGCTCTTCCCGGGGGATCCCGTGGCGTTCCCAGGCCAGCCGGGAGACATAGTCTTCCCAACTTGTCCTGGGTCTTCCCCGTGGCCTCCTACCGGTTGGACGTGCCCTAAACACCTCCCCCGGGAGGCGTTCGGGTGGCATCCCAACCAGATGCCCGAACCACCTCATCTGGCTGCTCTCGATGTGGAGGAGCAGCGGCTTTACTTTGAGTTCCTCTCGGATGACAGAGCTTCTCACCTTATCTCTAATGGAGAGCCCCGCCACACGGCGGCGGAAACTCATTTCGGCCGCTTGTACCCGTGATCTTATCCTTTCGGTCATGACCCAAAGCTCATGACCATAGGGGAGGATGGGAACGTGGCAGAGTCCAACCCTCACTGGAAACGTGTCTGACTTACTGCCAGCAATGCGGACCAAGCTCTGACACTGATCGTACAGGGAGCGGACCGCCACAATCAGACAGTCCGATACCCCATACTCTCTGAGCACTCCCCACAGGACTTCCCGAGGGACACGGTCGAATGCCTTCTCCAAGTCCACAAAGCACATCTAGACTGGTTGGGCAAAACTCCCATGCACCCTCAAGAACCATGCCGAGAGTATAGAGCTGGTCCACAATTCCACGACCAGGACGAAAACCACACTGTTCCTCCTGAATCCAAGGTTCGACTATCCGGCGTAGCCTCCTCTCCAGTACACCTGAATAAACCTTACCGGGAAGCCTGAGGAGTGTGATCCCACGATAGTTGGAACACCCCCTCCGGTCCCCCTTCTTAAAGAGATGGACCACCACCCCGGTCTGCCAATCCAGAGGTACCGCCCCCAATGTCCACGCGATGCTGCAGTCTTGTCAACCAAGACAGCCCCACAGCACCCAGAGCCTTAAGGAACTCCGGGCGGGTCTCATCCACCCCTGGGGCCTTGCCACCGAGGAGGTTTTTAACTACCTAGACAACCATATGGACAAACATGGACACCCTTATGTTTGAACATGGTGTTTGTTATGGACAAACTGTGACGAGCACAAAACTCCGGTAACAAAACACCACTCGGGTTCAGGTCTGGGCAGCCATTCTTCCCAATCACGCCTCTCCAGGTTTCACTGTCGTTGCCAACATGAGCGTTGAAGTCCGCCTGCAGAAAAAGGGAATCACCTGAGGGAGCACTCTCCAGTACTCCCTCGAGTGTACCCAAGAAGGGTGGGTACTCTGAACTGTTGTTTGGTGCGTAAGCACAAACAACAGTCAGGACCCGTCCCCCCACCCGAAGGCGGACGGAGGCTACCCTTTCGTCCACTGTGTTGAACTCCAACGTGCAGGCTTTGAGCCGTGGGGAAACGAGAATTTCCACCCCAGCGCGTCGCCTCTCACTGCCGGCAATGCCAGAGTGGAAGAGAGTCCAGCCCCTCTCGAGAGAAGTAGTTCCAGAGCCCTTGCTGTGCGTCGAAGTAAGTCCGACTACATCCAGCCGGAATTTCTCTACTTCGCTCAGGCTCTTTACCCCCCAGTGAGGTGACGTTCCACGTCCCAAGAGCTAACATCTGTAGCCGAGGATCGGACCGCCAAGTGCCCCGCCTTCGGCTTCCGCCCAGCTCACATTGCACCCGACCTCTATGTCCCCTGCTATGGGTGGTGAGCCCATTGGAGGGGGGGACCCACGTTGCCTCTTTGAGCTGTGCACGGCCGTTCCCCATGGGGACAGGCCCGCCCACCAGGCGCTCGCCATCTTGCCCCAACTCCGGGCCTGTCTCCAAAGGTGGGCCCCGGTGACCCGAGTCCGGGCGAGGGAAATCTGAGTCCTTTGTTTGTGTTCATCACAGAGGTCTTCAAGCTGCTCTTTGTCTTGTCCCTCACCTAGGACCAGTTTGCCTTGGAAGACCCTACCAGGGGGCTTAGAGCCCCCGGACAACATAGCTCCTAGGATCATTGGGACACGCAAACTCCTCTACCACGGTAAGAAGGCAGCTCAGAGAGGAGTATTATATTATACATATATAATATATGAATAATATAAATATATTCTACATATATTCTATATTTAAGTGCAGTCAAGGAACATATGCATTATACAGTCTGATGGCTGTCGGTATGGAGGACCTCCTGTGTCGGGAGGTATTGTCCATAATAGCTAGGAGTTTTGCTAGACTTTTTCTCTGCCAGAGAGACTAGCTGTGGTTAGAAAAATAGTGACAGAGAATAGAACAAAGATGGACATTTCAACCCTTAACTCAAAAATGAGTAGATGAGTGTTATGTGTGTGTATTTGTGTAAATAAACGAACACTGAAATTCAAGTACTTATTTTATATATATACATATATATATATATGTATGTATATATATATATATATATATATATATATACATATATATATATATAATAAAATAAATATATAAATAGCTAGAATTCACTGAAAGTCAAGTATTATATATATTTAATATATATATATATTGATATATATTTATATTAAATATTTGACTCTTAACCACACCCCCAACCACGCCCCGCGTAGATTCGGGGTCGGATGACGTCACGAAGCAACGCTTCCACACTCTGCCATATCAGCAGATCAATCACACTGGAAATACACAAAAATTGGAAAGAGATGTGCTGTTTATCATTCACAATCTTTATGTAAGATAAGAACACATATATTTGGCTTTTTTAATACATTCAAAATTGTAAAGAAATCGCTAAAAATTAAAGTCAACAGATTGGGGGTCCTCTTTTGCGCCCATAAATCCCTTTAAAAACATCCAGAATTCACCAACAATACTCTATTTACATGTTGTGACCTGAAAATTAACCAAATATGAGCAATATTGTTATTATAAGTGCTAATGCAGACAGACTATTTTGGCGGTGCATTGATAACAGGGAGCTAACTACTAGCTTACGCTGCTATTGTTGACACACTGAACCGGCGGCTGTTTCGGCTTTGTCTCGAACTTGGTAAAAATTAATATTTGATTATAAATCATGCATCTCCCAGTAGACAAATATGACCACGGATCAAGAGGCTGGTCGACTTTGACATCAACCGAGATGGCTCAAAAAACCTTATTTAACCCTTTGTGAGGATTGTGATTTATTCATCTAAACAGGATTATGTGAGCGTCCTGTTGGTCGGCTTCCGAGCGAGAGTTGAAATTGTACAGTAAGTGTTTGTTTTATTAGGGTTTATTATAGTTAGTTGGATGTTTAGCACCTAGCAATGCTATAGTGTTTCAATAAAGCTGCATCTGTTTAGCACTCTGATTCTAAAACTTATTGCTCATTCTCTTTGTGTTCTGTCTTAAAAATAATGGGTTCTGGATTATAATTTTTCCCAAAGTAATTGTTGTTGGCTCTCACATAGTCTGCTTGAATGGAATTGTTGTTGATGGGGAAGGCATTTGTGGTTCCTACCACTACGTCATGATCGCGTGATTGGCTTGCTCATTATCTCTCAAAATGGCTCGGGACTCTCGTCAGATTTTCAAACTATTGATGATATCAATGTTTATTTATATTGCCCTAAATCACAAGTGTCTCAAAGGGCTGCACAAACCACAACGACATCCTCGGTAGAGCCCACATTAGGGCAAGGAAAAACTCACACCCAGTGGGACGTCGGTGACAGTGACAATGATGACTATGAGAAACCTTGGAGAGGACCGCATATGTGGGCAACTGCCCCTCCTGGGAATAGGAGGATAATACGTGGCGCAGTGGAAGAGTGGCCGTGCGCAACCCGAGGGTCCTTGGTTCAATCCCCACCTAGTACCAACCTCGTCATGCCGTTGTGTCCTGAGCAAGACATTTCACCCTTGCTCCTGGTTGGTGCTGGTTAGCGCCTTGCATGGCAGCTCCCTCCATCAGTGTGTGAATGTGTGTGTGAATGGGTAAATGTGGAAGTAGTGTCAAAGTGCTTTGAGTACATGGAAGGTAGAAAAGCGCTATACAAGTACAACCCATTTATCATTTATTTATTTATATCTATTTACCCGCAAACCCCGTATGTTTTTTGGTGTCTTAAATCAGATATACTATATGTTAAGAGCTTAAATATAGAGGCAATTTGTTTTCCATTACACCGGTACTTTAAATCCCTCTAGTGTCCAGGGACTTATTCGACATTAACAAAAACTAAAACTTTATTTTTTTTACAATAAAGAATATCAGTTTAACCACCGTAGTATTGACCATAAACTGACACTATACTTGGTATATTTAGGGACCGAATGTCTCTTTGAGACAGAGGACCCTATTTAATTTCTAGCGTTTTATTTTTTCTTTCTTTCTTTCTTTCTTTATTATAAATCCGCAGCTTTGAGCTGTAATTTGACCCCCTTAACATGCTTCAAAACTCACCAAATTTGGCACACAAGTCAGACTGGTGAACATTGCGATTTAATCAAAAAAACCTAACCCCAAAACTAAAAATTGCGCTCTAGCGCCCCCTAGGAAGAAAACACAGACAAGACTGCCTGTAACTTTCAGTAGGAATGTTGTAGTGACATGAAACAAAGACTTCTACGTATGTCTCACTTAGACCTACATTTGATACACTGACATCCTTTAGCAAAACACAACAGGAAGTTTGCAATTCTCCCTTCAAAACAAAAGTTTTGTAAAAACACTCACCTTTGCCTCTTTGAGCTGTAATTTGACCCCCTTAACATGCTTCAAAACTCACTAAACTGGACACACACATCAAGACTGGCGAAAACTCAAAATTGCACTCTAGCGCCCCCTAGGAATAAAACACAGACAAAACTGCTCCTAGGAAGAAAACAGACAAAACTGCTCCTAGGAAGAAAACAGACAAAACTGCCTGTAACTTCAAGTAGGAATGTCGTACAGACATGAAAAACAAAAAAAAACTTCTATGTAGGTCTCACGTAGACCTACATTTCATATATTGACAACTCCAAGCAAAAATCAACAGGAAGTTTGCAATTCCCCCTTCAAAACAAAAGTTTTGTAAAAACCGGTCACCTTTTTTCAAACATTATATCCTCTAACCCCTTTTATCGTGTCGGCTTCAAACTACCACAGGAAATAGATTGAACCATTCTGATTAAAAGTTGATGAAAGAGTTTTTATTACTGCTATGGTTTTGATTTTATCAGCCTTCAAAGAACCGTTGCGCTGAAAACCATTTCAAAGATGGCCGCCATGCGCAGACACAGTGAGGGAGACGTTTTTTTTCTTCGTTTTTTTCCGTTCCGTCTGCTGCTGGTGCGCACGCACCAACATTCGTGTGGGAGGGACTGTGATCGTCTATACCAAGATGGCTGCCAGGTGCCGTAGCTAAGCCGGTATGTTTTAAAGTTGTCGTTTGCTTGCATATTGTAAAAACAACCGTTTACAACTAATTGTAAACTTATAGGTGCCGACCATCAGGGCCGAGTTGCGACGATAGAGTGTATCTATGTCATACTTGCCAACCCTCCCGGATTTTTCTGGAGACTCCCGAAATTCAGCGCCTCTCATGAAAACCTCCTGGGACAAATTTTCTCCCGAAAATCTCCCGAAATTCAAGCGGAGCTGGGGGCCACGCCCCCCAACAATGAGTCAGACCTGACTCAATGTTGTGACCCTCTTAAACAGGACAATACTGCCATGTACTGTACATAGAATAGAATGTAAATATATTATACATTTGTTCTGAAGCCCACAGTAAAGAGACGTAACTTCATCACGTCGCCTGGTTATTGACTCCAACCCAATATATTACACCGTAGACGGGCAAAATTAAGAAATACGCTTGCAAGTTCCAGAACGATTGGAAACAAGAATTTCAGTTTATCGAGGAGAGTTCGATAGAGAAAGGGCATGTTGCCTGTAAATTTTGTAGAACAGACTTCTCCATTGAACACGGCGGACGAACGGATATTTAGCCATGAACGGTCAGCGAAGCACAAAGCTTCCGCAGCGCAGCATCGTTCACAACCCAGTATTATGGCCCACCTCGCAAAATGAAGACCCGATGGTGTATCTTATGCTGAGACAAAGATGGCTATGCTGATAGCTGGAAGCAACATCCCGTTCTCATTTGCGGATGTCTACAACAAATCTGTGAAGGATATGTTCCCGGATTCGGAGATCGTTCGACAATACCCAAATGGCAGAACAAAGGTAACTTAAATAGTGAAAGGTAAGTGTTGTCGTTTTTTTTACTAACCAGCAAGCACAGTAAAACAACTGTGTTTTTATTACTGTGTATTTGATAGGTGCCGTCGGAAATTCAACTATTTCTTTTATTTATGTATATATAATAAAATATATATATAGCTATATTTCACTGAAAGTCAAGTATTTCATATATATATATATATATATATATATATATATATATATATATGAAATATATATGAAATACTCGAGTTGCTGAATTATACGCCACCCCTCTTAACCACGCCCCCCGCCCCAACCACACCTCCGCCCCACCCCCAACCACGCCCCCCTACCTCCCGAAATCGGAGGTCTCAAGGTTGGCAAGTATGGTGTATGTTAAGATATTACGCCGAGTTGGTAAGTCTGTGTACTAATAATAGTTACTAGCCGTACCTATGTATTTTCAATGGGTGTTTAGCATCAGGTTTTAATCTCGTTTCCACCTATGTTTCTGCTCCGATTTAATTTCTTTGTATGTCGAGTCTTTATTTTGGGTACTTACATATGGTGCCTGACTGTTGTGGCATTTTAAGGCCATCTGCACTTTTTATGCGCCGAGTTGGTAGGTCTATCTGTTTGCTAATAGTAGCTACTAGCCTTTCCCATGTAATTTCATTCTAACTTATATCTGTCAGTAGACACATTATGGAAGATACAAACTACAACATTTATAATACTAAGTAGTTTTAACTTATATCTGTCAGTAGACACGTTATGGAAGGTAAAAACTACAACATTTATGAAACAAAGTAGCGTATAGTTCTAACTTATATTTGTCAGTAGATACGTAATAGAAGATAAAAACTACAACATTTATAATACAAAGTAGTGTATAGTTCTGACTTATATCTGTCAGTTGACACGTTATGGAAGGTAAAAACTACAATATAATACAAGGTAGTGTGTTGTTCTAACTTATATCTGGGAAGCCCAGACTTCCCTCTCCTCAGCCACTTCCATATATACTCGGTCCCGTCCATCGCTGCTTGCAGCTTAAATTACGGTGGATATTTGTATTGCTCCAAAATTTCTAGCTTAGCGGTTAGCTTATCTTCCTGTGAATAGTGTAGCATGCTTAATAATTCCTCATTCTTCGGTGTTGTTTGTAAGACATGTAGTTTATTTGCCGCCATGGAAGTAAGTATTACTGACCTTAGAAGTGGCATTGCACTGTGGAGTGACAATAGCCGCTGGCTTGCCAGCATTGACGGTTCAATGCGTTGAGGACGTGGTTGTTCTTTTGTCGTTGTCAAATTTGCGAGACACATTTTGAATGTGTCATCAACATGCATCATCACAATGTAAAGATAGTATTACAAGCTTTATCGTCGGCCAGATGTATCATTTATATGTTAGATCGTCTACATTGCTCAACCCTATTTAATTATAGCCAAGACCTACATTGAAATAACCACACAAGCTCTGTTATATAATACTATAAAATAACACATACAACCAAAAAAGCTAAATAAAAATATGCACAGAGGCTTAGGTTTAAAAATCCATTATTAATATTGGCCATTCTGCTTGTTTCTCTCATGAGAGTCAAAGGTAAATGGCTAGTTTCGGTTTTGTCAACAAGTGAAGTGAATTATATTTATATAGCGCTTTTCTCTAGTGACTCAAAGCGCTTTACATAGTGAAACCCAATATCTAAGTTACATTTAAACCAGTGTGGGTGGCACTGGGAGCAGCTGGGCAAAGTGTCTTGCTCAAGGACACAACGGCAGTGACTAGAATGGCGGAAGCGGGAATTGAACCTGCAACCCTCAAGTTGCTGGTGCGGCCGCTCTACCAACCGAGCTATGCCGCCCCAACAACCACTTACGCCGATGTCATTCATTCAGTCGACATAAACGGGTTTAACTGCACACCAAAATTATAAATGTGTTTTATCAATAGTTTGACTTGGAAGTTTGGATTCAGCTAAATGCTCCTTTTCAGACCTGTTGTCAGGCATTATAACACCATTGTCATGTAAATAAACACATTATTTTAAACTTTTAACAGTGTAGTGTAAATGGTCTCACGGATCAGGAGTGAATATTTAGGGAATAATTGTTTGGTGGGAGAAAAGTCTTATCCGTGCTGACTGCTGTATGTCCTCAGAGTATTATCGGCGCTTAACGACACCAGCCCTCAATGGACTTGTGAAAACTTTAGAAATGGCAATTAAACCCTACAAAACACCCATTGCGGCAACCAAACAAACTCCGACCATTGTTCTTGCCATCGGGCCTCTCCCCCACCTCCTCTCCGCGTCTCGCTGACCTCACAAGGAGGCTAAATGTTGTGTCCAGCAGTTTGAGCACTGTGCCCTGTTAGTTAGTACCACACAGGCGGAGCGACAGGGGGTCCCCGCTTCAAACAGCCAGCGTGGGCTCTGGTGGAAGGAGGCCAGGGGGAGACCGCGCTCGCCCCCACCCCTGCCTCTCAGAGGCGAGGGGAAAGAAGCTATCGGCTGGGACAAGGAGGACTCCTCGGGAGTCAGTGGACACACACAGCTCTAATCCTCTGCAGCTGGCCTCACAGACACTGACTGAGAGCATGTAAGAGAGCTTTAACGCCGCAGCCCGTTTCATTCACATGAAGGGATGAACACTCACTCTATTCATGACAATGACATTCTACCACAGGGGGACACAATATGATGACCACCCCGAGGTGTAAGTGGTGCGGGAGGGTTCCTCAATAAAAGAGTCTGTTAATTAAAGAGAAACATGGCGAGCAACAGTGTCAAAGACTGTTGGGTACACATTATAGACAAAAAGCCATCAAGACAAAACACTAACATTGCTGTAACCTAGCAACCAGTACAACATTAGACACCATGCATCACAGGCTGGCATGATCACTAACAAGATATAAAACAAGCGCTAATTCAAACAAAATATTTATTTGGACAATTTTTGTTATATTAATTTAATAATATGTTTAATTTTGTATTTGCAGTGATGTATAGCTGCAATGTACCACATAGAGCTAATTCTATTAATCATTACTTTTATTCTTGAAAACAAAAACTATTTATTTTCTTGTAATATTACAACCTCGTCTCATTATTTTTTTCTCATAATATCATTAAAATTGGGCTTCGTTCACACTACAGGGTAGAATGTCCAATTCAGATTTTTACAAAAAAATGCCATGTGTAATGTCAACGAAATCTGACCTGCATGCAGACATGTGCTGCAGTGTTTACAAAAGTAAACATGGCTTCAATTCTAGTAGGTTTAAAAACTGCCGCATTTATGGTAACTTCAAGTATTTTGTGCAATTAAAGTCAATATTTTCTGAACCAAATTATTGCGCGTAGAATATTAAGAAGGAAGAGAACAAGTATTTTGGCTCTCGCAGTTAGTGGGACATCTGTTTCGAAGAGCGGGTGGGCTCTATCACTCCAGTCAGAGACAGGAGTGATAGAACATTGACCTGAGTTCCTGAAAAATAATATTTTCGCTTGTTTTCTGCTCATTTGTCAAATATTTATTTTGCAATTGTTTCTTTTGGCTAAGAATTATGACGCGTGACGCTTTATGGTGATGTGGTGGTTGGATGAACGCAACTCAATTGTTCAGAATGCAGTCGCATTGGTTACATATCTGATCTATATCGACATACAAAACTGGCCTGGGTCGCATTAAAAAAATTCAGAATTGAACTGTTCACATTGACATGAAAAAAATCGTTAAAGGTCACATATGGGCAAAAAAAATTGGAATTGCCCTGTGAGTGAAAAAGGCCTTATTCTCTCAAAAATAGGAATGCCCCTCCCTCACATCTTTCATATTTTATTCTGGTAAGATTGTTCCGCTCAAGAAATTACATTAAGATTTTTTTGTTATACTGAACAGTTTCTAATAACATTACAACTTTTTTCTTTTTCATAAAAAAGAATACCAGTACTCTCGTAATACCGTATTAGAACAACTTTCTCATAAAATCTACATTTTATTCAGTTAAAATTGCTAGTTAAATCTCATCATATTGTTACTTTTATCGAATACTGTCAAAGTTATTAACGCGATAGAAACGCCATAACTATAAATTTCAATAATGACACTCATTTTTTGATCGGACGATTATTGCAAACACTTTAATTTTGACACTCGGGCCATGCCGTAGTGGGGGAACTTGGCTGCAGTTCACTTGCTATTGATAAGCAACAAGCAAGCAGAAAGGGACAAAAGAATGTCTACCTCATGGAAATATCAGGTTCAAAGCCATGGCAATTTGTTCTCCCGACAAGAAAGGACTATTTTTTTTGCCACAACCCTGGAGCAAACACTTGCTGCGTGTGTTGAAAGAGGTGGGTGGTGCTTCACTTCCGTGTTCAGATTACGATTAAGGTGCAGTGATAACATAACATTTAGATTGTTACTGTGACTGCGTTAGTAAGTAACATGACATAAAAGCTCAACAGAAAGGAATGACGGTCGGCAGGATGTCAAAAGGAGACTTTTTTATCGTAAACAGTTGATACGACATCGAAACATGTCAAGACCGCTTCTCAAACCAATCGCACACTTTTCCGGCTTCAAAATTAAAGCGCTACATTATATCTCCGGTTTAACTATGTTTAGGGTTTCTCTTTAATGTACAGCTTCATAATAGCCATCACACCTAAATAAATTAAGTAATATAATGTATTGTAGCGTCCAGAAGAAAACAAACTGTCCGATGCTCTTTTTAGCTTGAATAGGCAATTTTATGCTAACATCGGCCCTAATTGCAGCAAGTATTTCCTCCGTGCACACACATCTGCCTCCTTGCTTCAAACCTAGACACACGACGGTTGTTCATTTTCCGCCTACACGTTGTGTTCAAAGACCATGGGAAAAATGACCACCATGACACACTAACATACACATTAAAACCAGACATATCTTGAGCGAAGGCAGGCAGCTTGTCTGCGCTGTGGACATACTTTAATATATTCGAGATATACCTGCGGACAGCGACCTTCACAGTTTACAAGCGCGGTGCATAATGTAGCCTGGAAGAGTCAAGGTTGCATGGGATTCCGGGTATTTGGTATGTTGTGTTTATGTTGTGTTACAGTGCGGATGTTTTCCCGAAATGTGTTTGTCATTCTTGGCTGGTGTGGGTTCACAGTGTGGCGCATATTAGTAAGACTGTTAAAGTTGTTTATATCACAACCCTCAGTGTAACCTGTATGGCTGTTGAACAAGTACGCCTTGCAATTGCTTGAGGATTGTAGTAGAGGTTTTACTCAATCCGTGACCAGCCGGCACGCACATAGTGTTGTGTAACAACGGGCACTACTACATGTGTAAGAAGATGTTATGGGTAATGCAATCACGGCCCGCGCGCAATGTTGCCGACTGAGTGAAAATCGCAGTTAGCATACCTCTAGAGGGGTGTAGAAAATAGTCAGGATGTGTCATGAATACAAAGGATTCTGGGTATTTGTTGTGTTGCGTTTATGTTGTGTTACTGTGAGGATGTTCTCCCGAAATGTGTTTGTCGTTCTTAATTGGTGTGGCTTCACAGCGTGGCGCATATTACCAAGCGTGTTAAAATTGTTTATATCACAACCATTAGTGTACTCTGTGTCACCCAGTATGCCTTGCAGTCGTGTGCGTGTTGCTGCGGAAGCCACACACAACATGATGCTAGACTAACAAGCAGATCGTACATGTTGTAGAAGGCGACAAAACCAATGGCTTCATAGCACGCCCTAATACTTATTAACTGGGTGACTGCCAGCAGTCATTCAAGAGAATAATAGCATCTCCTATTGTCTTCTTCGCTTTATGACACGGGTCTTAAATGGCTCCTTGAATGGCAAAAGAATACCAATCCCAGAACCATGTATATCAAATATTTCCGGATGGTTCAACCGCCACCCGCCCGAATCTAATTAAAATAAAAATTTTTATCATGTCAACCGCCCGACCCGCGGTTTATCCACGGACTCCGCGGATGAGACCGCAAACTGCGCATCTGTAATATATATAAACAAACCTCGTTTCCATATGAGTCGGGAAATTGTGTTAGATGTAAATATAAACGGAATACAATGATTTGCATATCCTTTTCAACCCATATTCAGTTGAATGCACTACAAAGACAAGATATTTGATGTTCAAACTCATAAACTTTATTTTTTTTTGCAAATAATAATGAACTTAGAATTTCATGGCTGCAACACGTGCCAAAGTAGTTGGGAAAGGCCATGTTCACCACTGTGTTACATCACTTTTTCTTTTAACAACACTCAATAAACATTTGGGAACTGATGAAACTAATTGTTGAAGCTTTGAAAGTGGAATTATTTCCCATTCTTGTTTTATATAGAGCTTCAGTCGTTCAACAGTATGGGGTCTCCGCTGTCGTATTTTACGCTTCATAATGCGCCACACATTTTCGATGGGAGACAGGTCTGGACTGCAGGTGGGCCAGGAAAGTACCCGCACTCTTTTACTACAAAGCCACGCTGTTGTAACACGTGGCTTGGCATTGTCTTGCTGAAATAAGCAGGGGCGTCCATGATAACGTTGCTTGGATGACAACATATGTTGCTCCAAAACCTGTATGGACCTTTCAGCATTAATGGTGCCTTCACAGATGTGTAAGTTACCCATGCCTTGGGCACTAATACACCCCAATACCATCAAAGATGCTGGCTTTTGAACTTTGCGCCTATAACAATCCAAATGGTTATTTTCCTCTTTGTTCTGGAGGACACCACGTCCCCTGTTTCCAAATATAAGTTGAAATGTGGACTCGTCAGACAACAGAACACCTTTTATCTTTGCATCAGTCCATCTTAAGTGAGCTCGGGCCCAGCCAAGCCAGCAGCGTTTCAGGAAATTGTTGATAAATGGGTTTGGCTTTGCATAGTGGTTAACTTACACTTACAGATGTAGCAACCAACTGTAGTTAGTGACAGTAGTTTTATGAAGTGTTCCTGAGCCCATGTGGTGATATCCTTTACACACTGATGTCGGTTTTTGATGGAGTACCGCCTGAGGGATAAAACGTCCGTAATATTATCGCTTACGTGCAGTGATTTCTACAGATTCTCTGAAGCTTTTTGATGATTTTACGGACCGTAAATGGTAAAATCCCTAAATTCCTTGCAATAGCTCGTTGAGAAATGTTGTTCCAAAACTGTTCGACAGTTTGCTTACAAATTGGTAACCCTCACCACATCCTTTTTTGTGAATTACTTAGCATTTCATTGAAACTGCTTTTATACCAAATCATGGCACCCACCGGTTCCCAATGAGCATGCACACCTGTGGGATGTTCCAAATAAGTGTTTGATGAGCATTCCTCAACTTTATCAGTATTTATTGTCACCTTTCCCAACTTCTTTTTCACGTGTGGCTGGCATCAAATTCTAAAGTTAATGATTATTTGCAAAAAAAAATGTTTATCAGTTTGAACATCAAATATGTTGTCTTTGTAGCATATTCAACTGAATATGGGTTGAAAATGATTCGCAAATCATTTTATTCCGTTTATATTTACATCTAACACAATTTCCCAACTCATATGGAAACAGGGTTTGTGTGTGTGTATATATATATATAAATATATATAGATATTCACACATAAATATTGTATATTCATATTCCCTCCTATAAACTTTATTTGCAATTTAAAATGATAATAAACTTGTTTTTTCTTTAAGTCTGGACATTCCATTAACTTCACAATTATACACTTAAAAATGTTGCTCATAATGTACTTGTAAAATGTATTTTTGTGTTGCAGTGGTATAGGAATAAGCTACATCCTAATTAAGGCGGTATCTATTAATATTATTATCGTCCCATGTAAATGAGGATCATTTTAGGTACAGCTCTTCAATTGGACCTTATTCCAAGTGTACCTATTGTTGTAGCCTGTGCTCTTCAGCACATTAACAGCATAGTGTCTTTATAGTAAATGAAATTCAACCTTCATGGTAAAACTCACTTTGTGCCATCTTTACTGTCAAAGGCGTGAAGGTCAAGAACTTCAGAGAGGTCTACCCTGTGGAAAAAGACCACTAATTAGTTGACTTAATCTCATAAAATCTAGAGCACACAGACTAACGTTAGAAAGTACGACAAGGATGGCTAAAATGGATGTAAATAAATCCAATCTGTGTTTGTGAGAATGTTTTTCTGATTAACCCTGTCACTGCGTGGCCTCTTTCATCTTCTCGCCCTTGTCTGAACTCTGTTGGTGGGAGGGACGAAGGGAGAAAAACACACCAAAGCATTTGATAGACACTGCTTGTATTAGCCAGGTGCTATCTGGGTCCAATAACAAGCTGACACCCACACACACGCACATATGCATGCGCAGCCCCCGTCTGCAGATAGACCGCAGGTCAGAGAGCAAAGCCTTCTGAGTAACTGGACACCCTTACACGTCTGCTGTTTACTCAGGGTGCAGCACTTTGTGTATGTTTTTGTCAAGTGAGTGTGTGTTGCAAGGAAAGCGGAGGGGAGGTGGGGCCGGTGGTCCCTCTGGTGTAATGTCACGCCTGGGCTGCTTCATCTTTGATACAAAGATCTGAGCAGGAGCAACCACGTGGAGTTCATCTGCCACACTTTATAAACAAAGCAGAGAGGCCCGGCCGCACAGCGGCTTTGTATTCTCACGATAAAGGGAAAGAAAAAGTCCCTACTGTGAGCGTGACAGCTGAAATTACCTTGATCTCTGGGTTTCTAGGAGCTTGGCCACACCGTTGATTGACCTGAGGAGTGGAAACACAAATGTTATTGGCTAAATCATTTCAAACAGGTGCTCAGAGAACCAACCTGACAGCATCTCGGATTTGAGCAAGTTTTTCTTCCGTCACCAGATCAGTCTTATTGATAATAGTCAGGTCAGCCAGCGCAATTTGTCTAAAAGATATAAAACACAGTATGAGTTTTTATAATTGGATATTTTGGTACAATACACATTAAGTGAGGGACAGAATTTGTAAAATAGTCATGTGTTTTCTTCATGAATAAACACAGCAGCCCAGCTTTTGGCTTGTGGGATAATAGGTAATGCAATTAGGTCTGCACAAAATAAGTGGGGAAAACCCCCCCAGCGATCTTAATTCACAAAACTTAATTTCAAAATGTTTTAGACTTTACTTAATGAGTTATGTCACAAACAAACGCACCATCGATGGCTCACTATAGGGCAACTAGCTTGACCAGCTGAGAGCCAGGGAGATGAGTATCACATTAAATAATTGACTTTGATTTTGACTTGAATGTACTGTAGAGTGGATGAGTGTGCCCTCTTATAGACTTACCTTTAGTCTTTCTATTTATCTAAAGAAAGTCCTACGTCAGGGATCACCAACCTTTTTGAAACCAAGAGCTACTTCTTGGGTACTGATTAATGCGAAGGGCTACCAGTTTGATACACACTTAAATAAATTGCCAGAAATAGCCAATTTGCTCAATTTACCTTTAACTATATTGTATTATTAATAATTAACTATACCTATCTTTGTGGAAACACTGATCATGAATTACTTTGCACCATGTTTGTACAAATAATAACTCATGTAAAATACAAAAGTCAAGTCTTAAATGTTTAAATAAATCATGTCACACTTTGAACTGGACACCAAATCTGTTATCTGTTTCTTTGTCAGTTAGTGGGCCTTGACACTGCAACTCTGAGTGAGTCTTGCAGATGTGCATCAGTGAGGCGTGTTCCGTGTTTGTTCTTGATGAAGTTCATGTCAGAAAACGCTGATTCACAAAGATAAGTTGATCCAAACAGGCTTGCAACCTTCATAGCTGCTGCGCATACACCACTGTGTTTTTCTGTGTCAGGAAGGCACCAAAGGTTTGGTGCAGCCTGGTGGGCTTTAAATTTTAAATTGTCAGGAAAGAAGAGGAAGGAATTTAAAAGGTAAAAGGGTATATTTGTTTAAAAATCCTAAAATCATTTTTAACGTTGTATTTTTTCTCTAAAATTGTCTTTCTGAAAGTTATAAGAAGCAAAGTACAAAAATAAATGAATTTATTTAAACAAGTGAAGACCAAGTCTTTAAAATATTTTTGGGGATTTTCAAATTCTATTTGACTTTTGTCTCTCTTGGAATTAAAAATGTCGAGCAAAGCGAGACCAGCTTGCTAGTAAATAAATAAAATTAAAAAAATAGAGGCAGCTCACTGGTACGTGCTGCTATTTGAGCTATTTTTAGAACAGGCCAGCGGGCAACTCATCTGGTCCTTACGGGCTTCCTAGTGCCCGCGGGCACCGCGTTGGTGACCTCTGTCCTAGGTCAACTGTCCTTCCGGGCCCCCAAAGAAGAATGGCAAAAGGCCATTGAAGGCAGGACAAGACAATCAGAATATGTCCATTTTACAAGACCAGATCTCTCAACTGCCAGAGGAGACCCTTCAAAGCCGCGCACGCACCAGTCTCAACGCATGGATTAAAACCCGGAAGCATATACCATTCAATAAAAACATAGGTAACAATTGTACTGAAGACGAGACTGTTTATTATTTCAAAAATTAAAATAACTTAACATTTATAGTGCATCAATTGGAGAGAAAAAAACAACTGCTTTATTTAAGAAGGTACCGAAGGAAAGTAAAAATGCCTGCTTATTTTGAATCATGAAAGAAATACGAATGAGGTAAAAGAGAATAAAGCAGTTACATTACAAGGCAACTTTGTGCCGTCGGTCTTTCTTTGCTTCTGACCTGCATTCACTCCAATACATTTTTGGTAGTTGTGTCATGTTCAAGTGCAATCTAAAAATATTTCTTAATTCTGTCTGCCATTTAACGTCAGCATAGCCATTAGAGACGTGGTATTTCTAATCTGTGTCAATATTACAGCGGAAATCGCAACAGAGCTAGGCTGTTAACTTGTTAGGAGCCACAGATTCCAAGTGTGACGTCATGTCAACCAGAAAATAAATACTTGTGTATATACTTTTATACACGCTAGTCCAAGGGTTGGCAACCCGCGGCTCCGGAGCCGCATGCGGCTCTTTGGCCACTCTGATGTGGCTCAGCTGTATAATCGCTGACCCCCCCGATTGTTACGGGGCGATTCCTGAATACGGTGCCTCTCCCGGACATAAGCCAGGGTCAACATTCTCAGATTTTCACTCGGCCTACAATATTGAGGGCGTGCCATGATGGCTTTACTTTTAACGACCTCTACAACATGTCATCGCGTCCACCTTTACGCCATGCTATCTGCGTGCCAGCCGGACGCAAGCATCTCGCTGCTTCTATCGGTGCTAGCGTGGTGTATAAAATGGCCTGGAAGACTCATGGATGCATGGGATTCTGGGTAATTGTTATGTTGCGTTTATAATCTGTTACTGTGAGGATGTTCTCCCGAAATCTGTTTGTCATTCTTGTTTCGTGTGGGTTCACAGTGGGGCGCATATTAGTAAGAGTGTTAAAGTTGTTTATATCACAACCCTCAGTGTAACATGTATCGCCCAGTATCCCTTGCAATCTCGTACGTGTATCTGCGGAAGCCACATACAACATGTTAATAGACTGGCAAGCTGTTTGTTGTAGAAGGCGTCAAAGGCAATGGCTCCATAGCACGCCCTTATTATTGTTACCTGGGTGCCCACCAGCAGATATTTGCGAGAATGGATGCGGCTCCCATTGTCTTTTGTATTTTGTGAAACGGGTCAAAATGGCTCTTTGAGCGGTAAAGGTTGCCGACCCCTGCGCTAGTCGCATTACAGAGTGTGCATCGAAATTGGGACTTTACATGTAGGTGTGAAAATACAGAAATCTGAACTATTTCAGAAACCCGACTAATTTAGTCCATGTAGTCCAACGTAGTGAGATCTCTAATTGGGATGGGCAATATGGCCTAAAATCTATATCACAATATAATATTTGGTATGTATAAATCATATTTTATAAAGGGTTCCAAAGGGTCCTAATTTGGCTGCTGACATATGGAGGAAGATATTACATCAATTCTGGTTGTATTAATTTTTCAACTATTATTATTTTATTTGTGTTTTATATATATATATATATATATATATATATATATATATATATATATATATATACATACATATTAGGGGTGTGGGAAAAAATCGTTTCGAATACGAATCGCAATTCTTACGTTGTGCGATTCAGAATCAATTCTCTTTTTTTTTTTAATTAATTTTTTATATATATATATATTTTTTTTTTTATCAATCCAACAAAATAATACACAGCAATACTATAACAATGCAATCCAATCCCAAAACCAAACCTGACCCAGCAACACTCAGAACTGTAATAAACAAAGCAATTGAAAGGAAACACAAACACGACACAGAACAAACCAAAAGTAGTGAAACGAAAATGAATATTATCAATAACAGTATCAATATTAGTTATAATTTCAGCATAGCAGTGATTAAAAAAATCCCTCATTATCATTAGACATTTATAAAAAAAAATTTAAAAAAAGAACAATGGTGTCACAGTGGCTCACACTTGCATCGCATCTCATAAAGCATGACAACACACTGTGTCCAATGTTTTCACAAATATAAAATAAGTCGTATTTTTGGTTCGTTTAATAGTTAAAACAAATTTACATTATTGCAATCAGTTGATAAAACATTGTCCTTTACAATTATAAAAGTGTTTTTTTTTAAATCTACTACTTTGCTAGCATGTCAGCAGACTGGGGTAGATCCTGCTGAAATCCTATCTATTGAATGAATACAGAATCGTTTTGAATCGGAAAAATATCATTTTTGAATCGAGAATCGCGTTGAATTGAAAAAATTCTTATATAATCAAATCGCGACCCCAAAAATCGATATTGAATCGAATCGTGGGACACCCAAAGATTCGCAGCCCCAACACATATATATATATATATATATATATATATATTAGGGATGTCACGATATGAAAATTTGTTATCCCGGTTATTGTGACCAAAATAATCACAGTTATTATTATCACATTATTTTTTAACGACCAACGCTGTAAAAAAAATTTTTTTTAAATGTTAAATCTTTCAGTGGAGCCGACCTCTGACTGTTCCACAAAAGAGGCCGGTAGAGTCTACAACAGGTGAAAACACAAACAGAGAAGAATGCAGAAGAAGGGTCACACAACTAGACTTCAAAGCTGCTGGAGGGCCCAACCAAACATAAGGACGGCCAAGATTGATAGCGAGGAGCCTGGACCCCAACTTGTTATGCACACTGAATGCTTAAAACTCTGTCTATAAATGTAAAATGGCCCACCTTGCAGCTTCATTCACAAGACCATCAGCCTTTTCCTCTGTTAGATGCTACAAGAAGGAGACATTTGGAAAATACTTTGATTAAATGGATGTGTGTTTGTTTCTTTGTCTGATTTTCATCTATTGGGCAATGTAGCCTTCTGTAGAACAGTTTAATATGTAACGGCAGAAAGAGCAGAGGGGGGCATTAAGCTGGCTCGTGCTCATGTGTGTCAAACTGACATCCTCAGAGCCAAGTGGATAACAAAAATGCATTAAACAATGGTAATGGAATGGCAAAGAGACAAAGGTGCGGCTGCAGGACTTTCAGATGATGGGATACTTTACGGAACACATGCGGGGAGGGCGGGCCCTTCAATAGAAGTTTTGCTTTCCCGCATCCTTCCTCGCGCCTCGACCTTCAAAGGTGTCACCTTCGCCGGCTCGACACCTTCATATTAGAGCCCATTACGTAGGTGTCACTTGTCCTGTTCTTTCTAAATGACATCGGGAGGCCAGGATGTGTTTGTGTTCACGTTAACATTACTATTGCGTGTTGACTATTGCTATTTACTTATAAAAAAATCTTAAATTGGAGACTTAATACTCTTTGATGGTATTGCATTTAATACATCGTTTTACCATTCTGTCTATTTGAATGTTTGGTACGCAATTATACGTTCTGATACATACAGGACACATAGGCTCAATAATGAAGCTTTGGTAAGGTATAAACATGCCAGTGGAGATAAGAAAAAAAGTCTCCATCCATCCATCCATTTTCTACCGCTTGTCCCTTTCGGGTGGCGGGGGGTGCTGGAGCCTATCACAGCTGCATTCAGGTGGAAGGCGGGGTATACCCTGGACAAGTCGCCACCTCATCACAGGGCCAACACAGATAGACAGACAACATTCACACTCTCATTCACACACTAGGGCCAATTTAATGTTGCCAATCAAACTATCCCCAGGTGCATGTTTTTCAATTAGTTAAAATAGGTGTTTTTATCTATGATAGGGTAACAATATTAAATGATGTAAAATCCAAGTGTTAGTCTTTTTTTGCTACTTGTAATTTTTATATGAGGAGTCCCTGTTTTTAGATTACTCATGGTATAATTAGCATGTTAAAAGGACACCTGTTAAAATGGAAATCAGGAAAATCGTGGTTAAGTTTTATGGATAATGTTTTATGTATAATTAAATGACACGTTTACTTTATGTTATATTGTGGCTTATAGCCCTTCATGAATAAATAAAATAGATACAAACAGGGGTGCACATGTTATTGTTGTGGATGCAGGTAACATTTCCATAATATGGCAACATATATGTTCCTCAACTTTCAATTATAATTTTCAAATAGAGTGTGATAATCTCCATCCAAATGTTACCAAAAAAGGTCATCACATTCACAACTGCATTGGAATACAAGCACAAACAATATAGTACTGTCATATACCTGCAGTCCATACTTGGCGTCGATGACGGTCACGATGCCTAAAAGGAAAAACAACATGGCGGTGAGCGGTCAAGGAGTTAAAAGATTTTCAGACAACTTGGGTACATTCTTGGCTACATTTCTATCAGCCTTTTGATGTTTTTACTTTAACTCCATTGTGTTGTTGACAGAGAAACAGAGGAAGAAACACTTTTCTCTTTAACCTTTGGTCAACTGGTCTGTAAGAACAGCTGAGCATTCACACAAAAACATACAATCGAAAGAGAAACAGAAACTAACGAAATATCTCACCGACGGCAGGCAACATTTGGGTCCAAAGTTGCTACTGATGTTATGGTGTATGTTTTTCTATTTTAAGCACTATGCAGCACAGTTACGTTATTTTTATTAATTAATTACAAAAAGTTAGTTATTCTTAAACAGTTATTTTAATTACAATTTAATTGCTACCTTTTTTTTTTTAAGAAATGTATTTAAAAATATATATTATTTTTTAAATATAATTTCATATCTAACACAATGGACGCTCTAAAGCTGAAAATCACACTAGGTTGTACAATTTGAATTTGATTTACTCATCGTTATTATTCAAAATATGTTTTTACATATAAAGGCGGTTGCTTTCTTTATACACTTAAAATATAATTACAATTATATAATATTTAATTAAAATAACATCGCCATTGTACTTGTATGACAGATAGGATACAAAGGCCTGTGCAGTTCATACATGTTTTAAGGTGCCAATCAGTACAATTCCTGACATTTTGGACACAGTTGCAAAATATTTCACCCCTGATGCAGGTACAAAATGCACATACGTCACCTTTCACAGCCCAATTCTTTTTTCATTCAGTACAGACACAAAAAGTCAAAGTTTGCTCATGCACAAGTGTGCAACATAGGTGTGTAATATAATACATGTTTTCTGTCTACTGTGAGTTTCCCTTAATTTATGTTACAGCTGTCCCTCGTTTATTGTGGCTAATTGGTTTCAGGCCTGACCATGGTAAACGAATTTCCGCAAAGCAAGAATATTATAATTAAATGTAATATTTTCATAGTTAGAACATAAAAAAACTGTGGCCTTCTAAACATTTTCTAAAATCATTAAAACCCTCTAAACATGAAATAAAACCCATATAGTCACCTTTACACCCATCCATCCATCCATCCATTTTATACCGCTATCTCAGCTGCATTCGGGCGGAAGGCGGCGTACACCCTGGACAAGTTGCCTCCTGGACAAGTCGCCTCCTCAACGCAGGGCCAACACAGATAGACAGACAACATTCACATTCACATTCACACACTATGGCAAATTTAGTGTTGCCAATCAGCCTATCCCTGTTTCACCAAATATTGTAGCCTTGAGTGCGTTCTACTGTAGATTACAGTACTCACGATAGCCCGGAGGATCCTCCAAGCATCATTGCTATGACCACGACATGTAAATACTTTGTTAGCATTCCGTGTTGATAGCATTGCGTGTCCCGCATTGTCATTTCACATCACTCACGTCAAAGGCTCACCAAAGTCACATGAAGCTGTTGATGTCTAAGTACATCAACAGACTTCACCTCCACTTGGCACTGCCCTGACAGCTGTCGATAGCTGAGAGATGATAAAATGAAGTGGCGCGCCAAGTCACATCGATTCCTAATTTGTCTTACGTCTCATCTTTTGACAATACTCACGCAAAAGGCTCACCAATGTGGAGCTATGTTATCGAAGATTAAATGGATCAAAAAGTTGATCTGCCAGAAGTTGATAAACTTGAGATAGTCGCGGTCAAAGATTATCTGCCGTGTTCTTGTTAGCAATGTAATGTTGTGTCACCCTTAACCCACAAACGGAAGTCTCGCTTGGTGAATATTAGTATTGATCGCCAAAACATAATAATAGAAAATAAGACAAATACTGCACTGTAAAACACATTAGGGCTGGGCGATATGGACAAAAAAGTATATCTCGATATATTTTTACTTAAACTCGATATTCGATATATATCTCGATATATCTTACGGTGAAAGTGTACTATTTAAATTGTAGATTGTCACATCAAAACAATGAATGAACACATGTGGAGTTGTATACTTAACAAAAAAAGGTGAAATAACTGAAAACATGTTTGATATTCTAGTTTCTTCAAAATAGCCTCCTTTTGCTCTGATTACTGCTTTGCACACTCTTGGCATTCTCTCCATGAGTATATATGATCTTATATACGGGGGGTGCACTAAATGTAAGTGTATATTGTGTTTTTTATGGTGATTTAGTTAAAAGGAAAATATATATATATATGTACATATATACTGTATATATATATATATATTTTTTTTTTTAAATAAAAATGAATAAAAAATTATTCTGCGGCCCGGTACCAATCGGGCCACGGCCCGGTGGTTGGGGACCTCTGCTCTACATAAATAAAAAAGAAAAATATTCTTTCTACGTAAAATAAATAACATAGCTGTGCAAATAATACAAAATGCATCAAACTCAGATAAAAAATACATTTGAAGGCAGGCACTTTTTAATTTCCAGTCGACGAAGTAATGGACTGTCACACACGTAAGGTTCTGGTCAGCGCCAAGTAAGTGACTTGACTAAATTGTGCGGCTTCGATCTTCCTCACTTTGGAATACATTTTTGGCAGCATTTCTCGTTCGAAATATACCCGGCTTGGCAACTCGAGAACAGTTTTGATTTGGGCTTACATGGTAAACAACTCCAGTTAATGTTTTATCCAGAGCCGTACATTTGTCCAAATGTGGCCAAGTAGACGCACTGTTGGTTTCCTGGATGTCGTCTACATTGCTAAAAGAAAAATCTAAGGAAGATAATCCCTCTGCCATCTTTTACTAGTTTTTTTTAATATATTAATCGCCCGCTTGACACTCTCGTCGTCATTTGGGATGTGCGTGTCTGTTGCAATTCCCCTTCCTGGTTCGATGACCTGCCCTATCTTGACTCTGACTGGCCAGTCCATAATGTTTTGCTGTAATCTTAACCATTCGCGACTCATCATAGTAAACAACCAACCAATCATGGATGTTCCTATAGGTGCAAGCACATCTTGGAAGGAGGAAGGGGAGGGGTTTGGTAGCCCATGGAGTTTTGAAAGGGAGTGAAGCGGGGGAGAACAAGGAACACAACAAATAAGTGGTGTTTAGTCATTGTATCGTAAAATAAATTATATCGACATTACGATATTATCTTAATTCACTGAGATAAGCTCCAGCACCCCCAGCGACTCCGAAAGGGACAAGCGGTAGAAAATGGATGGATGGATATCTTGTTTAAAAATATATCGATATATCTTACAAACTCAATATATCGTCCAGCCCAAATACACATAGGACATAAGTAAGACATTAACACCTAATTTAGGCCAAAATTAATATCGCGACGTCGTACAGAATATTCGACATAAGTGTTATATGGCAAGGGACGACTATAGTTTACACAGATAATTGTCCTGGGCGGAGCCTTTAGGAAAATAATGAGGTTTGGCATATCTGTGATGACAACAGTTTGTCCTTGGAACAGATGATTTCTATTTCCATTATTTCCTATGGCAATAAAACACCTAAGAGTGCTGGAACAGCAAGAATGGCTAAAAGGAAACACTCACCATCCAGGTAGATGTCACTGCCGAGTTCTGCGTCAACCCAGAACATGGAGGCTACAGCACCTATCCGACAAACAAACATACAACATGTCATTTTCTTTTATTCAAAAGCAAATTGCATAAATCAGAGTCCTTTAGACCATGTTAATCATTTGTATTCTCCAAATGATAAATTAACAAAATTGTGGCAAGTAATTGCCACAAAAATAGCAGAAAAGTAGCAATGCATCCTCCAAAAACAGATAAAAAGCACACTATTTAGAAAAAATGCATGCATTTTTGTGTTCCATGTAAGTTCTTCAGACCGATTTGTGATTTCCTATGTTTGTTTTGTTCCCATTTTCCAGTGCATGAGCTCTTCAGCTGTCACCATGACAGCCACATCTTGTTCACATAATACAGTTTTGGACAAGCAGTCAAGTCAGAACAGGAAAGACTTGTAAATATTTGATGAACGCATATTTAAATGGCATGTTCTGTGCAACTCATCCAAACGGCTTTCCTGGAAGAAAGAACAAAATTCCCATCGCCCCTCCCCCCAAAAACGGAGGCTTTATGATTGACAGCAGTGGCAGGGCCAATGACAAGAGATAACGAGGATGTCTGGATGCCAAGAGGATTGAAAACAGCCCAGAGTCTGCCCAGGCTGATACCTGTCACTTAGCGACATACCCAAGAAGGTGCAGGGCTCATCCCGCAACGGCCAAATATTGATGTTCTTACTCTAAACATGAGCGCTGCTGATGGCTTCTGTATTCTTTTGTTGCCGAGATGGGTATCAGCTGGTGTCAAAGAAAGACAAAGCGCAGATGGGGACAATACAAAGATTTCAGCAGGTGTTCAAACATGAACAGCAGTAGACGAATATTAATTATACTAACTTTACAAAATTAACTGTATTACACTACGTTGAACTCACTGTGAGAAGGTTGTTTTGATGAATAGTAATCATAAATCAGAATGAGAGGAAACAAGCACAGGTCTAGCTTCAGTTTTGAAAGCCTGATTGCCTGCAACCAGTCAAGGCGATTAAAATAGTTTGTTGACTAAAAAAGGATGGAAAGTTAAATTACATCCATATGGTCCTTTTGGCAGCATTATTCTATGCCTGTTACATGGAAATAAGAGTCGAGCATTCAAATGATTAACCATTTTTTACAACACTTATTCCAAACATTTACTAAATTCACATTAACGTATTTACACACTATGAATGTTAACGTTAACAATGTTACTTTAAAGGGACCCATGATTATTTTTATCTTTTCAGTCTTATAAATGTTGTTACACTGTTGTGTGTTAAACAATAAATACCAAACCATCAAATCATAAGGTTCATGCATTTGGACATGACCTTACACACAGTTTTGGGTGCCTCTGACTGCTTTGGTTTGGTTTGATGTCACAGAGTGGTGGATATACTTATTTGAACATTTAGTATAAGCTATTTGCCAGAGGGTGAAGAGCTCATCCCCCAGTCTACTTCAGGCTGTGAGAACGTGATGGCTGCTGCCTGCAGGCTGGCGTGGTATTCTTTCTTGTCTAATGCTCTCCCACCTGCTATGTTGTCTATAAAATAAATACTTTGGTACTTTTTGGTCTACGGCATTTTGTGCGGGACTATATTAGACAGTAAGATAAAGAATTGTTTGCATCTAATTTTGGCATGTGCACAATAACACCAATGTGCAACATGGAGTGACATACATTCTGGTAATAACAATAATAGGTAATAATAGCAACTTTTTTCCATTGAGTTCTGTATTGATCAAAGACTGTGACCAGTTAATCTTTATACAGTTAATAAAGTTTATTTTTGACCATGTCTGAAAAAAAATAGTGATGATGTTCGACTTTAAGCTATATATTTAACAGTGTACATTTTCATAAGATGCATTTTGATACTTTAGGGGAGAACCGTGTGTGGAGGATTTCAATTGCAATCAGGGAACCCTTCCACAAATAAACATCTTGTGAACATGCGCAGAAAGAAGATTATGAATGTGACCGCAGATCTAAAATTATGCAATATTTACACCTAAGCATATCCAATACATAGTATCTAGACCAGGGGTCCCCATACTTTTTGACTCGGGGGCCGCATTGGGTTAAAAAAATTTGGCCGGGGGACGCGCTCTATTTGCCGTATTTCCTTGAATTGCCGCAGGGCATATAGTATGGGTCTGCCTTGAATTACTGCCGGGTCAAACCCGCTTCCCAAAATAATTAGTGCATGCTTAGTATTACCGCCTGGTCAAACTCGTGACGTCACGAGTGACACTTCCCCTGTCATCATTTTCAAAATGGAGGAGGTTGATTTCAATACCAGTAATTTGAAACCGCATAAAGGGAAGAAGATTAAGAGCTATTCAGTAGGAATTAAGGTCCAAGCTTACATCACACTCAAATTTTTACTGCATACCTTTGGTAAGTGCCAGAGTGAGAAGAGGTTTTAAAATAATTACCGCATGCTTACTTTTACCGCATGCCTTTGGTAAGCGCAGGAGTTAGAAAAGGTTTTAAATTGATTAGCGCCCCGGCGGCAATTCAAGGAAATACGGTATATTCCGAGTGCGATGATGTCATGTTATCGATGGGAAAATGCATTTGTACGCAATATGATTTGCCTGAGACACTGAAAATAACAAGCAGTAGAAAATGGATTAGAAAGGACAGATTTTAAAAAATTGTAATAAAAATAAATACATAGAAGTAAATAAAAATAAAAACTTTTTTTTTTTCTTTTTTTAACTTGGGACTTCCCGCTGGCCGGATATTAGACGCTGACGGGGCGGATCCATGGTTTGGGGACCACTGAGCTAGACCATGGATTCTCAAACAGTGGTACGGGGGCTCCATCTAGTGGTACCCTAAAGACTCACCCGATTAAAGGACAGTGTTTTCTTTTTCTGTACACAGACACAGTGTTACTGTTCCAACTGTGTGTAATGTTACAGTGCCTGAAAAGATTAAATATACTTGTTAAAAAAAAAAAAACAGCTGCCTTGTTTTTAATGTATACTTAGGCCTACTACGCTACTGTGTTTTAATGTTGGTCACTATGGTGGTACTTGGAGAGCCACGTATTTTTGGGAGGTGGTACTTGGTGAAAAAAACACTGACCCAGACCACAAGGAAGTGTTTTAAATGTAGTTTAGAATTATCATAGGTCCTCTTTAAATCACTGAAGTTTGTTTGTTTTTTTTACTGTTAGTTACATTATCATCTGCAGTTGAGATAGGCCCCAGAATCCCCCGTGACCTCGAACGGGAAAAGCGGTAGAAAATGGATGGATGGATGAATAAAAAAATGTAATATATTGAAATTAAATTATTTGGTGCAACAGCTAAAATTATGAGGAAAGAAAACTACCACCTGCTACCCAGGAACGTACAAATATTCGTATTAATAAAATAAAATACATATATCCTTCGGGAATAATTTGAATAAAAACATTTGTATATACGTACAACCTTTAAGACCATTAGCATATCAGTATGTGTAAATAGGTTAATGTACTAATATAGTCTGGTTAAAGAAACAGTTAAAACTCAAAGTCTTTACAAAACACAAGGAAGAAAAATATTGATAAACATTTTTAACCTTACTGATAAATGAGATAATTTGATCAATCTCATTATGTGAATCACACCTTACAAATAATGTAAGCAATGGGCAGCATGACTCAGTGGGTAGAGTGTAACTGAAGGGTTACTAGTTTGATCCCGGCCATTCAAGTGTCCCCGAGCAAGACACCGCACCCCAAACTGCTCCTGACTGGTCGTGGTTAGCGCCTTGCATAGAAGCTTCCATCATCAGTATTCCGCAATTGTGTTATTTTTCATGTGTAATGACAATAAAAAAGCCTATTCACTCCCCATAAAGCAATAGATAATATCCCTCCAAAACCTGACACCTTTTATGTCAGCTACTTCTCTTTGTTTTCTTAATGTCTATACCCGCTATTCTATTTTCTGCTGGATTTACTCTCTACTTTATGCTGGGGCTGCCACATATACTGTAATATTGTACATGGTAATTGGTACATATTGTATATATGTTATAGACATTATATATCTGTATATATAATATACTGTACACATATTAAGTATATATTGTATATATTCGCAGATATGTTATATTTTATATTGCTATATCTAGTCTATTTATACCTGCATTGTCATTTCCATCCTTACCCTCTCCATCATTGTAACTGAGCTACTGTGTTGAACAATTTCCCTTGTGGATTATTAAAGTTTGTCTCGGACTAAGTCTATTCTATTTTTCTATTATGGGGTAGGAATAATGAATAAGCTCTGCTTCTTACTACTCCTTTCCGAATATATTGGAATGAGAAAAAAATATGTGTATTGTAACTGTATGCATGTTCAAAATAATCTAATACCATAACCATGATTAGCAACATTGTATTACCTGGATCAGCAAGTCCTGTGGTTTCCAAAAGGATGTAGTCAAACTTTCCCTTCTTCTCCATCAGGTTTTCAATAGCTTTAAGGCCATTGTCCCTGAAAATGAATCCAAAAAAGTATTTTTTTTTTGCTGAAAGGGTCAACAATTTACACCTATGAATTGACCTACTTGACAGAGCAACAAAGGCAGCCATTTCTCAGCTCCAACCACTCCTCATAAAGTTCTCCAGCATGGCTCACTGCCAGGGACTTCTCAAGAGCGCTACCTGTTGGTGAAGCATGCAAACTACCAGGTCAGAAACAACCAAACTGTGCCAAAAATGTCATATTGACATAAAACAAAGAGACAAAAATAGTTTACATAGAGATGCCAAGCAGACTGAATTAGGTCATGCAAATACAATATGCAGAAGGACATACAAATAGGTAGGAAATAAAGCAATCACAATGTAGCATTTACCATTGAGGAACTACAGCCATTTTATGAGGAGAACCCCCATTTTCATACTTAATTACACAGGGGAAATATAGTCAATAATTACAATAGAGAATATAGAAACTAAATAAACCCAATAACAAAACCTATTCATTAACTTGTGTTTTTTGTTGTTGCCTTGCTGCCCTCTTGAGGAAAAACGCCAAACAACAGCAACACCAATTAGAATGCTCTTTGTGCTTACCTTCTCCAAATTCATTGAGTATGACAGCAATCCGTTTGCTATGTTGTTCGGTTAAAATGTAGTTCAGCAGTGTGGTCTTTCCAGCGCCTACAAATACAGTATAGTACAGAATTACATCAGGTTAAGTTAGGTTTTAAAGGGGCAAAACCAACATTCAAAACCAACTTTTCTTAGCTACTAGTACCTGCTGTTGTGCATCTGCATCGAGTGTTGAAAATTTGAAATCAAAATGTGGAGGCATTGCAGAGATATTTATAAAACAATCTTCCGACTTCTTCCAAACGGTTGGTTTGGAATGTGCACAATTGGTGACGTCACAAATTGGGAACACCGTCAGTGAATTATACATACGGTATGAATGTACCCAAACGGCCTAGCGCGTCTGCCATTTTTAATTTATGCACGATTATCTGGAGTTTTGACGAAAAAATGCCCAAGATACGACCTGATGAACAAAAAGGATGTTATTGGTTGTATTACCAAACGTGGGACACTATTTAAGCCTCCACTATCTTCTGAAGAAGTATTAAGTGCCTGGAAAACTGTTTTGTTTTGCTGCAATGTGCCCTCAACTCAGAAAACTTATCTTTGTGTGTGTGCAAACCATTTTGAAGATTCCTGCTTCATGAACCTGTAGCAGTATAAAGATGGATTTTCCCAGAAGTTAATTCTAATGGCAGACTCGGTGACTACTATTAATGGCAGACAAGGACACAATGAAACGGTAGGAAACAAAAGTAAGTTAAAAATATGTGAATGATATGTTAGCAATTTTGTTGTGTAGGTAGCTTAGCCTTCTACTGCAAGACATTACCTTCGCCGTCTTGTGGCAAAATAAAGAATGGTTTTCCTAAAAACTACTTTTACGAGTAAGTAATATAATCTGTCATTACGTTTGCAATGTAGCTTGTTGCGTACCTTACTGTACAGCCGGTTTGAACCTCTATTGCTTACAACTCAATACAGCTGTGCAGCGAGGTAAATCACATGATATAAAAACCCTTTTATTGTCAAAATATACATGTATACATGCAGGACTGTAGCATTGGAAAAGTTACAGACTCGGTAGAAGTTTAACCTCAGCCAGCATATAGTTCAGGACCTGTAGGCTGGTCCGCCTGCATCTTCGTCTCCGTCCTTAGTGCCGACAACAAACCACAGGGAGCTGCTGATCACGCTACATCATCTGGGATGTTGTGTTGTGGTTAAAGTCACTCAAAACAGATGGCTGGTTGCGGTCACCAATGTCCGTAGAGAACAATAAAAGCAAGAAATCTAAAAAACTACAAAAGCATTTCTGCGGGGCAGGGGTGACGGCTCACTCAGCGTGAAGTAGCGTGGGGAGGACAGGTTAATTTACATCGAACAACGTCGCCTCTCCAAACGAATCGTTTTGAAAGGGAGTAAAAAAATGGCTGGAAAATATAGGTCTGTAAGAATGCAAATATTGACCAAAGGACCACCATTACATTTATGTAGATCACAAAGAAGTGTTTTCAATATAGAAAACAAATAATGTCATGAACCCTTTGAGGACACATTTTTATAAGGCTGTGATGTGAGGAGGAGGATAGAACACTAGCAGCGTCTCACCAAGGTAGCCAGTGATGATGGTGACAGGGATCTGCTCTGCAGGACCATCAGGCTGGGTGTCGATGGGCACCAACTCTGGGCAATCATCGTCATCCGCCATCACCACGACATTTAAACAACCTGGCAGGATGTACTGAAGGATCAAAACAGTAATAAGGTCACTGGACAATTAATTAGTTCTATTGAGACCCAATACGAAGGCTGTAGCAAATAACCGTCCGCAAACAGCCAAATTTATGAACAAAGCAAACTATAACCTGCCACACAAGAATGTACAACAATTCTCCTCAACAAATGAAGAGAATTATAACCTTAGAAATGTTTTTACTTAAAACAGTTGTACACTTAAGACCTTTAGAAAGTATGTGGAACTAAATTATGGAATTGATTAATAAAAAATGCACTAATATGATCCATTTTAAGCAACTGTTCAAAGTGTTTAAAAAGTACAAAGCAGAAGAATCCAGATGAACATCTTGAACTTTACTGTAAAATGAAATATTCATATTCATGTTATAATGTGAATCACAATTTATTTGATCATTTGTTGAGAACTTCAGTATATATGGTTTTAAATTCTGTACACATTGAGAACAGGAAGTGAACAAATGTGTTAGTATTTGCTATGTAATGGAAAAGGGGTAAGATTAATTAAGCGCTGCTTCTTCCTACTCCTTTTTAAACATGTTGTAAAGAGAAACTGGAAATATGTGATGTATCATATTGTAACTGCATGCATGTTCGAAATAAACTCGAACTCAACTCAGTCAGCGTACATTTTTGTCAGTCGTTTGCGTCGGTGTTAATTGGAGCTTAACTAACCTGGGTTTGTAATATCGTGGTTGCTTTATTTTGATGCATAAGAAGAGAAATATGAGCAACACGTCTCGGTATAATATGACGTTTTGGGTTGCAATACACTTAATACCTGCAACATCAACAGGAATAATGTGCACTAGCTTCATCAATACTAACTTTTTGTTCTGCTTGTACACCACCACTACCACACATATTATAGATTATATATGTTCGTTATGTTTTTGTAAATGTAACCAAGGCAGAGACTGAGACCAGTTACACCTGTTTTTTTTTTATATATTAAATGAGAAGTTACATATGAAAATAGTTTAAGTAATGCAATGTACGTTTTTCTACCTGCTCAGTGGACTTGTGGTCAGAGCGTCCGCCTTGAGATCAGTAGGTCGTGAGTTCAAACCCTGGCCGAGTCATACCAAAGACTATAAAAATGACCTCCCTGTTTGGCACTTAGCATCATGGGTTAGAATTGGGTGATAAATCACCAAAATGATTCCCGAGCGCAGTCACCGCTGCTGCTAACTGCTCTCCTCCTCTCCCACTTGGTGGAACAAAAGGATGGGTCAAATAAGGGCTGGGATCTCTGTGCGATATAGAAAATAACTATATTGTGATATTTGGGTAATTGTTCTGACACAGTTGCTTTTAGCTGCGGTCTTTACACTACATGCGTTTCCCACTCTTTCTTGTCTCTCCTTCTCAAAGAGACAAAAAAAAGCACACTTTCTTACATACATCACGTGTGCAAAGTCACACGCCCTCCCCGAGCAGAGAGGTAGCTCCGTACATGGGTAACATTAGCTGTGATGCTAATGGTGCATTGCGAGTGGTAATACGAGAGAGAGAGAAGGTGCAAATCTGGGAACAAACGAAGGAAGAATTAATTCCCAAGAAAAACAGCACAGGGTGCATCGGCTGGCGGGGGTTTGGCTTCAAGCGGGAATATGTTGAACACCTATGCGGCAAAAGCGTTGCTACAAAAAGTAGCGGCACTGCTAATTTGTAGCGTCATTTGAAAAGTTACCTGCTAGAGAATGAAGAGTGCATAAAACTGCATTACAAAATCTCCTTTCGGTGCCACACCCACAAAATGTCAAAGCAACAATTTCCAGATCAACACTATATGAAAAAAAAAACAACAACAGGAGATAACATCTGCAGGAACCTACCACTGAACGAAGGACATACACGATTTGATTTCTTATTATGCAGCTCATTTTTATTTGAGAGTTTTTGAAATATCTTGTGTGACATCATGCACAAAAGTGCACTTTATTTGTTTTTAACTATTCTAGTGGAGTTCTGTACAAAAAGTGCACTTTAATTTATTGTTGTTTTAATGTGTAATCTTAGTGACATCATGCACAAAAGCGCACTTTATTTGTTTTTAACTATTCTAGTGGAGTTCTGTACAAAAAGTGCACTTTAATTTAGTGTTGTTTTAATATGTAATCTTAGTGACATCATGCACAAAAGTGCACTCATAACTTGTTTTAAAATCCATCCATTTTCTACCGCTTATTCCCATTCGGGGTCGCGGGGGCGCTGGCGCCTATCTCAGCTACAATCGGGCGGAAGGCGGGGTACACCCTGGACAAGTCGCCACCTCATCGCAGGGCCAACACAGATAGACAGACAACATTCACACTCACATTCACACCCATCCATCCATTTTCTACCGCTTGTTCCCTTTCGGGGTCTCGGGGGGCGCTGGCGCCTATCTCAGCTACAATCGGGCGGAAGGCGGGGTACACCCTGGACAAGTCGCCACCTCATCGCAGGGCCAACACAGATAGACAGACAACATTCACACTCACATTCACACACTAAGGCCAATTCAGTGTTGCCAATCAAAATGTCTCTGACAATCTTGCACTTTCTGTTTTGGAAATGACATGAATGTTTGTGCCACCGCTTAATAACTTTTTAGTAAATACAGCTTTGCTAAATTAACTTTAGTTGTGATTTCCCTCTCTGCATGATTAAAATGAGCATACATTAATGCAGTATGAAGAAGAATGTTTTAGTATAGACACTTGGTTGCTTTGTTGGGTCTGCTTCTGTCTCTGGCCATGCTCCCTCCTCCCCAGCGGACAATGGCGTGGAACACCGCAGAGGCCACCACAGTGTATATGTTTATTTTACTTTTTATTCACAGCTGTATGTAGAAGTGTCTGGTTGTATCTGCTGCTTTAATGTCTTTAACGTCCCTCTGTGTTCTTTGATGTTTGATGTTTCCCTCTTACACACATGTAAGAGGGATGTGTACTATGGCTATGAGTTGTTGTTTTTTTTTCCCTTGGCCTCAGTCTGCACCCCCACTCCAGGGCCCAGGCTAAGATCGATTTTTTTTATTTTAATCTTCTATTCTTTTCTCCCATACCCCCCCTGTTTACCTGTATGTCATCTTTTTTGTAAGGGGCGCTGGAAGCCGGCAGACCCGTCAGCGATCCTGTTCTGTCTCCCTGTAATGTTTGTCTGATCTTGAATGGGATTGTGCTGAAAATTTTAATTTTCCTGAAGGAACTCTCCTGACGGAATAAATAAAGTACTATCTAATCTATCTAATCTAATCTAGAATCATCATACTGCTGTGATTATATGCATTAAGTGTTCATTCAAGGCTAAGGCAAAATATCGCAAAACGTATCGTGCATCGCGACACGGCCTAAAAATATCGAGATATTAATAAAAGGCCCTAGATCAGGGGTCACCAACGCGGTGCCTACTGGCACCAGGTAACCCGTAAGGACCAGATGAGTCGCTCGCTGGCCTGTTCTAAAAATAGCTCAAATAGCAGCACTTACCAGTTAGCTGCCTCTATTTTTAAAATTTTATTCATTTACTAGCAAGCTGATCTCGCTTTGCTCGACATTTTTAATTCTAAGAGAGACAAAACTCAAATAGAATTTGAAAATCCAAGAAAATATTTTAAAGACTTGGTCTTCACTTGTTTAAATAAATTCATTTATTTTTTTTACTTTGCTTCTTATAACTTTCAGAAAGACAATTTTAGAGAAAAAATAAAACCTTAAAAATTATTTTAGGATTTTCAAACACATATACCTTTTTACCTTTTAAATTACTTCCCCTTCTTTCCTGACAATGTAAATCAATGTTCAAGTAATTTATTTTTTTTATTGTAAAAAATAATAAATACATTTTAATTTAATTCTTCATTTTAGCTTCTGTTTTTTTGACGAAGAATATTTGTGAAATATTTCTTCAAACTTCAAAAATTATTCCGGCAAACCTAGAAAATCTGTAGAATCAAATTTAAATCTTATTTCAAAGTCTTGAATTAATTTTAAAATTTTTGTTCGGGAAAATCTAGAGGAAATAATGATTTGTCTTTGTTAGAAATATAGCTTGGTCCAATTTGTTATATACAATAACAAAGTGCAGATTGGATTGTAACCTATTTAAAACATGTCATCAAAATTCTAAAATTAATCTTAATCAGGAAAAATTACTAATGATGTTCGATGAATTATTTTTTTTATTTTTTCAAAAAGATTCGAATTAGATAGTTTTTCCTCTTCATTTTTTTTTGGTTGAATTTTCAATTGTAAAGAGTCTAAATTGAAGATTAGCTATGTTTCAAAATGTTATTTTAATTTTTTTCGTGTATTCTCCTCTTTTAAACTTGTCAATTAAGTGGTTTTTTCCATTATTTATTCTCTACAAAAAACCTTCCGTAAAAGGAAAAAAAAATGTATGACAGAATGGCAGACAGAAATACCCATTAAAATATATATATACATTTATTTATTAAAGGTAAATTGAGCAAATTGGCTATTTCTGGCAAATTATTTAAATGTGTATCAAACTGGTAGCCCTTCGCATTAATCAATACCCAAGAAGTAACTCTTTGTTTCAAACTTGGTGACCCCTGCCCTAGATCAAATGCAAAGGTTAATTTCACCACACCTACTGCGATGAGATGGCGGCTTGTCCAGGGTGTACGCCGCCTTCCGCCCGATTGTAGCTGAGATAGGCACCAGCGCCCCCGCGACCCCAAAAGGGAATAAGCGGTAGAAAATGGACAGATGGATGGATAGTGTGTGTGTGTGACTATCATTGGTACTTTAACTTTTTACTGTATACAAATGATAGTTTGTAGGGGTTTATATCCTCAAAGGCTTCATGAACGCGTACATAACTTGGCATATAGTGATACTACCCATAAGGGACTATAATACACTTCATTGTTGGTAGTACTGCTTCCATGCTTCGTCCAAGTCAAATAAAGCAGCCTTTTGCACACATTTATTAATCCATCCATTTCCTACCGCTTGTCCCTTTTGGGATAGCGGGGGTCGCCGGAGCCTATCTCTTCGATGTTTAATTTCGTCGTCACTGGTGAATGAACAGCGACAAGTTCTGCCCTTTTCTCGGTTTACAAAAAAATATGAAACAATTACCTGCCAGACGGTTGAATCACACGATTAAGCAAAGTGTGACAATTCAATTAAAAATTGCATTAGCAGGCTTCCTCTCCAGGGTTCTAAATATGTGCAACACCGTTATTAGTCCGAGTCCGGCAGAGACTGTGAGTTGCGATAAAAGTTCCGCTTTGCTTCAGTGGTCAACTTACTTTTTAAAAGAGACATTATCAAATAAAATAGACCCAAAAATGTACATTTGAACTTTTAAACTATATTTGAAAATATATTCATTAAAACACATATTTTTT
The DNA here is from genome assembly GCF_033978795.1 of Nerophis ophidion. Taxonomy (NCBI): domain Eukaryota; kingdom Metazoa; phylum Chordata; class Actinopteri; order Syngnathiformes; family Syngnathidae; genus Nerophis; species Nerophis ophidion. The sequence continues at coordinate 30,594,205 of NC_084611.1, read as the reverse complement.
TCTTCCTGTTTTTTTGCCGGAGAGATTGTTGAGTGGGATGTAGTAACTACTTTTAACCTGAAGGGAGCAACATATCTTTGTTGATGATTTCAGCCGCTGCAAAGGATGGAAACACTGTTAAAATATCCCCATTTCTTAACTGATCATTACTTTATAGCTGCAAAATATGTATTAAATACTAAAAACTTTTCTTCACATTATTTTAGTTATAACTGACTACTAATTTACAGGCTGCCAAATCTATATGAATTAAATGGATTTAAAAACATGCACCTGGGAATAGGTTGATTGGCAACACTAAAATTGGCCCTAGTGTGTGAATGTGAGTGTGAATGTTGTCTGTCTATCTGCGTTGGCCCTGTGATGAGGGCGGCTTGTCCAGGGTGTACGCCGCCTTCCACCGGAATGCAGCTGAGATAGGCTCCAGCACCCCCCGCCACCCTGGAAGGGACAAGCGGTAGAAAATGGATGGATGGATTTAACTAAATCCAGCGTACCCCGCCTTCCGCCAAAGTGCAGCTGGGATAGGCTCCAGCAGCCCCCGCGACCACGAAAGAGACACTCAGTAGAAAATAGGTGGATGGATGGATAGATTTAACTACTGTTAATCAGCACGGTGGACCAGGGGTTACTGCATGTGCCTCACACTACTAAGGTCCTGGGTTCGACCCTGGCCCCAGGGTCTTGCTGTGCGGAGTTTGCATATTCTCCCCGTGACTGCGTGGCTTCCTCCTACCTTCAAAGACATGCACCTGGGGATGTGAGTGTGAATGTTGTCTGTCTATCTGTGTTGGCCCTGCGATGAGGTGGCGACTTGTCCAGGGTATACATCGCCTTCCACCCGAATGCAGCTGAGATAGGCTCCAGCACCCCCCACCACCCTGAAAGGGACAAGCGGTAGGAAATGGATGGATGGATTTAACTACCTGCAGTGTAGTGCTGTGGGAACCTACACATGGGCATCGGTCAAGAGGACGTCCCACACTGACATATGTGGACATTCTCAAGAAGGATGCAGGAGCTCAGAGTACCAAGGAACTGGCCAAATGTATGGAGAATCGGGATGACTGGAACCAATGATGGAAGGCTCGTCTGAGGACGACCTAGAGAGAGTATACCCCGCCTTCCGCCAAAGTGCAGCTGGGATAGACTCCAGCGGCTCCCACGACCACGAAAGAGACACGCAGTAGAAAACAGGTGGATGGATGGGTGGATTTAACTACTGTTAATCCGCACAGTGGAAACAGGGGTTAGTGCATGTGCCTCACAATACGAAGGTCCTGGGTTCGATCCTGGGCCGGAGATCTTTCTGTGCGCGGTTTGCATGTTCTCCCCGTGACTGTGTGGGTTCCCTCGGGGTACACCGGCTCCCTCCCACCACCAAAGACATGCACCTGGGGATAGGTTGATTGGCAACACTAAATTGGCCCTAGTGTGTGAATGTTGTGTGTCTATCTGTGTTGGCCCTGTGATGAGGTGGCGACTTGTCCACCTCATCGAGTTGATAGGCTCCAGCACCCCCCCGCCTCCCCAAAAGGGACAAGCGGTAGAAAATGGATGATATTTTACATATTCAAGATTCAAAATTGTTTATTGTCATATGCACAGTTAAACAGACAGTTTGCCGTACAATGAAAATCTTACTTTGCTAGTCCACCCTTCAACAAGTCACAAGGTACTTAGCAAAAAATAAACATAAAATAAAAAAAATAAAAAAAATGGATATACAAGGGACAGTAAATAACATAACACTATTGCACATTCTGATTGACAGTCAACAGTATACATATGGAGGTGACCTTGGGTCACAGCAGCAGTTAAAGTGTCTTTAGTGATCAAAGGTGAAAAGTGTCTACAGCAGTGGTTCTTAACCTTGTTGGAGATACCGAACCGCATTAGTTTCATGTGCACATTCACCGAACCCTTCTAAGTGAAAAAAAAGATGTATATTTTTGAATATGAATATATTTTTTTTAATTCAAGACAAAGTTATGTGTTTTTGGTAACCCTTTAGTATGGAGAACATATTCTAAGTAACAAAGACTTAATTTAGAGGTTTTTGGACACTAGTGGAACAAATTCTGAGTAACAAAGACTAAATTTAGAGTTATTTGGTTAGGGTTAGGGTTAGGTTTAGCGCCAGGGTTGGAGGGTTAGGGTTATAATGAGGCCATGCCGAATAAGGCATTAATCTCATCATCAGCAGCCATTGTCAGTCCACTGCTGGACGAAAGCCTCAGCATGTTTCTGCCATTTGGCGTACTTTTCATGCTGGTTATTAGCCTACACCTTCCACGCTGGCTTGGTGCGGGTTGGAAGGGGTATTTTATATCAGAGATCCTTCTCCTAAACTAATTGCCTTACTGGGCTGTTGAACTTAGTCTGTCCTGTTGGTTGTCCGCGCCCCATTTACCCAGGGACCCGCTCAGCTTTATGGCGCTGACCGCCCGCCAGTCACAAGAGAAGGTGCAAACGGTTCTTTGTGTGCATTTTATAGACGTTAGTTGGGACTCACTAACCCCATACACAACCTCCCATCTCATGCCTGGATGTAGTTTAACGTCATACCCAGGACATTAATAAGTACTTAATGACTAGTTAAGAGCCAATATGTTACTAATTTGCATGTTAATAAGCAACAATAATTAATGGTGAATATGTTCCCCATACTAAAGTGTTACCATGTTTTTTTTATTGGTGCACAAAATGAACCGTGCATGAACATCACCTTGTTCAAAGAACAAAACCAACACAGTGCATAAACTCACAACAAATTAGACACCTGCAAATCAGTGTTACTTTTGCTGTTGCCGTATCCGTAATACGCCGACAGGTAGAAGTTTGTATGGGGACGATGAGTCGGGTGTGTTTTGACCTCTCCCGAACCCCTGAGGCCAACTCACCGAACCTCTAGGGCATGGGTGTCAAACTCTGGCCCGCGGGCCAAATTTGGCCCTCCCTGTAATTTCATTTGGCCCTTGAGGCAATGTCAAATTAACATTAGAGCTGGTCCGCCGGTGTTAAACAGCGGCGGTTTCGCTGTAACACCGCATTCACCACTAATACTCATACTTGTCAACCCTCCCAATTTTCCCAGGAGACTCCCGCAGTTCAGTACCCGTCCCGAAAATCTCCCGGGGCAACCATTCTCCCGAATTTCTCCCAATTTCCACCTGGACAACAATATTGGGGGCGTGCCTTAAAGGCACTGCCTTTAGCGTTCTCTTCAACCTGTGGTCACGTCTGCTTTTCCTCCATTCAAACAGCGTGTCGGCCCAGTCACATAATATATGCGGCTCTAGCACACACACAAGTGAATGCAAGGCATACATGATCAACAGCCATAAAGGGCACACTGAGGGTGGCCGTATTAACAGTGACAACACTGTTACAAATATGCACCACACTGTGAACCCACACCAAATAATAATGACAAACACATTTCGGTAGAACACCCGCACCGTAACGCAACAGAAATAATACCCAGAATCCCTTGCAGAACTAACTCTTATGGGACGCTACAATATACACAACCCCGCTACCACCAAACCCCGCAGGTCCCTATTAAAAGGTTAATTTGTTCAACCTTGGCCCGTGGCTTTCTTCAGTTTAAAAATTTGGCCCACTCTGTATTTGAGTTTGACACCCCTGCCCTAGGGTTTGATCGAACCCAGGTTAATAACCACCGGTCTACAGTGATGGTTCACAGTTCAGGGGTGGTCAAAAAGACAAAAGAATTCAACTTAATTATGCATACCCATACATCAATTATTACAGAGGACTTATCAGGTTTTATTTTTGTAAACCCATGCCAGCACACTTTGCAAAATAAATTGTTTTCTACTTTAATTTCGTTTGTTGACTTTTTTTTTTTTTTTTTTAATTCATTCTCCCTTCGTGGTTTAAAACTGGTTTCAAACCCCAAAAAGGATCATGTTGTTCTAATTACAACAGTCGGCCTGTTTTAATATAACGTATGTGACCTTTGATGGCTTTTATTTTCTTAACCCTCCACTAACAGTTTCCGGCACATTTCTCGCTTTGTGGCGGCCCAACCGGAAAATGATGACTTACTTCCGGACTCGCTCCCTCTCTCTTGACTACGGAGCTTTCTTGTGCGGAGCGGTGAGGCGGCGCCTTGGACTGTGTGACAGCCGGGCGGGTGAAGCGGCAGGCGGGCGGCAGAACAACCGAAGCCATCCGGAAGCGTAGCAGCCTCTTCACCGGACTTTCGACCCTCACATGGCTTCTTTGACTAGTGCGGAGCGACGGGCTTTCGCTTTGAAAATCAACAGGTAAGATAAAATAAAGCAGAACAACTCTTAACGTGGATGTTTTAAACGTTACTTCTAACGGAGTGCTGCCACATGTGATGTGACGTTTATTATACTTTTGTAATTTATTTAACTTTTACGTGAACTTCACTTAGTAACATCACGTGTAGTGCATGCTTCTCATCCATCCATCCATCCATCCATTTCCTACCGCTTGTCCCTCTCATATGATTAGTATATCCGGTGGAGTGTCACATTTAGTGATGCTATCCACGAGAATGGATGTAGTCATAGTTCCTGCAGGTGTAGAGGAAGTACATGCATGGAAGTCCATTGTGTCTTCTGTACCATACAAGTCATTATAACAACTACAGCTTCCTATGAATAACTGTAAATGGACATTCAACTTCCCCTTATTTGCAGTGTGGTGCATTCACATTATGTACATAACGGTTAAAGAAGTGGACTCAAGCATTGGAACTTCTTTATTCAAAGTGTCTCTACACCGCTTTTGTTTACATATAGAGAGCGTTAACTCATCCTTGTTAAAATAGCAGTTTTACTTGATGTAATTAAAAAAGCCCAAATAATTGAAGAAAGAAACACAATTATTTTAGGGGGTTAACAATAAGAACTAAAAAGTACAATACACTGGTTGTATACATGTGCACATTAATATATTAATCCTTTAGCGCAGTGGTTCTTAAACCTTTTTCACTAAGTACCAACTCAGAAAAAATGTGGCTCTCCAAGTACCACCATAATGACCAACATTAAAATACAGTAGCTTAGTAGGCCTAAGTATTCATCCCAAAAAATTAGGCATAAGTTTTATTTAACAAGTATATTTGTGGGGTCCCTCAGGTTACTCCGGCTTCCTCCAAAGACATGCACCTGGGGATAGGTTGATTGGCAACACTAAATTGGCCCTAGTGTGTGAATGTGAGTGTGAATGTTGTCTGTCTATCTGTGTTGGCAGCTTGTCCAGGGTGTACGCCGCCTTCCGCCCGAATGCAGCTGAGTTTGTCTCCAGCACCAGCCGTAACACCGAAAGGACAAGCGGTAGAAAATGGATGGATGGATGGATTCAATATTTTTGGCCACTGTAGCATTACACACATTTTGAACAGTAACACTGTGTTTCAATATATGAAAATTAAACACAACTTTCATCAACTGATTCTGATCGTGGGATCTGAGCCGAGGATGTCGTTGTGGCTTTTGCAGCCCTTTGAGACACTCGTAATTTAGGGCTATATAAGTACACACGACCCCAAAGGGTATAATAGGTAGGAAATGGATGGATGGATGGAAGGATGATTGATTGATTGATTATTTGGAGCCCGCATACCACAGTTTGAAAATCACTGCTTTAGTCTGATACAGCAGTAATCACCCTTTTTTCTTTGCAAAACTGTGTTGTTTGTCAGATTTTTACGTGTGAAACACTCTTCAGGCCACCCCAACGATTATCAGATGGTCCGGTTCTGGCTGGTCCATTCGAAAAAGTAGAATTTTATTTTGAATGGAGTAATTCTTTTGTTGATTTGGACATATGCTTCGACTGTAAAGGTCCGAAGTGGCCGTCCTTGAATAGCCACTGTTTGTGTGTATGTTAGTGATGATGACACCGCAAAACATACTTAAAGGCCTACTGAAATGAGATTTTCCTATTTAAACGGGGATAGCAGGTCCATTCTATGTGTCATACTTGATCATTTCACGATATTGCCATATTTTTGCTGAAATGATTTAGTAGAGAACATCGACGATAAAGTTTGCAACTTTTGGTCGCTAATAAAAAAGCCTTGCCTTTGCAGACGATGTGCGCGTGATGTCACTGGTTGTAGGGCTCCTCACATCTGAACATTGTTTAGAATGTGAGCCACCAGCAGTAAGAGCAATTCGGACCGAGAAAGCAACAATTTCCCCATTAATTTGAGCGAGAATGAAAGATTCGTGGATGAGGATATTAATAGTGAAGGACTAGAAAGAAAAAAAAAACAGGCAAGGGCAAGTGAGAGCGATTCAAATGTTTTTGGACAGATTTACTAGGATAATTCTGGAAAATCCCTTATCTGTTATTGTGTTGCTAGTGTTTTAGTTAGATTAAATAGTACCTGAAGAAGAAGGGGTGTGGCCACGGGTGTGTTGACGCCAGAGTCTCTGAGGGAAGTCACGCAGCTGCATGGACGGCACAAGCTCTGCTGATCTCCGGTAAGAGGCAACTTTATACCGCAATTTTCTCACTGAAAACTGCCGGTAGACATGTAGTCGGGATCCATGTTTGCTTGACCGCTCTGATCCATAGTAAAGCTTCACCTCCGGGAATTTTAAACAAGGAAACACCAGCTGTGTTTGTGTGGCTAAAGGCTAAAGCTTCCCACCTCCATCTTTCTACTTTGAGTTCTCCATTATTAATTGAACAAATTGCAAAAGATTCAGCAACACAGATGTCCAGAATAATGTGTCAGTATGCGATTAAAGCAGACTACTTATAGCTTGGATCGGGATGGAAAATAATGTCCGCTACAACCCGAGACGTCAAACGCACGCGTCATCATACTCGTCATCATACCGCGACGTTTTCAACACGACACTTCACGGGAAATTTAAAATTGCAATTTAGTAAACTAAAAATGCCGTATTGGCAAGTGTTGCAATGTTAATATTTCAGCATTGATATATAAACTATCAGACTGTGTGGTCGGTAGTAGTGGGTTTCAGTAGGACTTTAATTTAAAGGAGCCATATGTAATAGTTTCATGTCAAGTCATCATTAAATGGCACTGATATGTCAAAAGGCATTAATAAATCATGTTCTTTTCGAATACCTTTATAACAGTAGTTCAGCTGGGATATGCTATTTTCAAAATTAGATTTACAACTTCAAAATGTTGTTATTGTTTTCATTTCGATGCCCTGCTCTCCACTGTTTGACCAATTAGAAAGTCTGTGAGTGTGTCACATCCAGGTTGCCGATTTCGCACCGCCACTTTCGTCAAGCTACTGCCACTGGTAAAGTTACTAAACATGTCAGACCTTAGTAAATCTGAACGCCGTTGATACGATTCTCAACTTAACTCTCTCATGACAAAGCCAGGAACAAATCAAGGATTTGTATCGGGAATGCCTTTGAAATACGAAGACGATTGAAGGTAGAGAAGATTTTTTAATCTGACGGCAAACTTGCTGATTTCCTCCTTGATGCGTGATACGTTTTCCTATTACTTGTAATAAATGGACATGGACATTTCGCATGTAAACTATATTGTCCAATACAGTTTATGACCTTGTCTAACAAAGCTTCTATGTTTATGCAATGGATGCTTAGGAGCGAAGCACCATCACACTAGTGTAGCTTAGCATGCTACCCCCATCAATGACACATAGACATCTAGGCTAACGGGGGAAATATATGCCCGTTAGCCTGTATGTGGATGTGTCATCCAACTGACAGGGCAAAATATATGTTCAACAAATAAAACCTGTGTGGATATGGGTAGTGTCAGTGCCTATTTCGTTCTCAAAATACCGATACGCTGAGGAAATGCGTTACAACATTAGCAAGGCCACATTATTACACATGCCACCTTTTAAGTTAAAGCAAAATACGATAATTGTACATGTTGGTGCACAGACAGGACTTATGATTATATTGTCATTGAAAGATAGTGTATTTTGCAAAATTCCCATTAATTTCTCGATGTGACTTGCATGGATTTTAGCAGCAACATTTAGAAATATAGTATGTAAGTAGTTTGGTGCTGATCCAAATTAAGACTGTCTAACTTTGTCAGAGGTCGGCCCTCTGCCAGTGCTGAGTAGCATTCCAATTTTGCAATATTTTGCTCCAGTAGCCTCCAGTAAAATTCATTTCTAAAGTGCCTAAGCTTCTCTGTCTTAATCTCCTCACTGTTTTTGCTATTTGTTAATGCACCCTCTACTAAAAATCTGCTTTTGTATTTTGCATGCTTTGCAAGCAAATTCACTACTGAGTAATGCCAATCACACATAACATGCCACTGTTTTCACTCAAGTCCACCACCCATCCATCAAGGGGGATTGTACGATGCTGACATTTTTTTGGTATAATCTATGACACATTGTGAACAGTGTTTTGCTGCGGCGGCTGTGAGCTTAACTGAAGAGGGATTTCTTTTGGTCTGTAGTCTATATCCAGTGATGAGCCAGCTGGGTAGCTGCTTGCAAGGTGCTCTGAAAGGCGAATACAGAGCCACTTAGTCCTGATACTGTATATGCTCATTAATAATAACAGAAATCTGACTTTTAGCTCTCATGATAGTATTTGTAATATAAAATAGTTACATTAGTATTTTCTCTGTATTATCAGGTCACGCTAAATTGAGCAGCAGTATGAGGACAGTAACTAAAAATGCACTTTATTTGGCACATGGAAAAAGGGCATTTGACTAAATTTGCTGGATCGCTCACAGGAAAAAAATCAATACATGATAATTTGTTAATATCATTTTATTACATCACAAACATGTAATCTGGTTTTAAAATATTTAACTGATTTAAAATGTATTTACATAAAAAAAAAAATGCAATGCCCATAGTAAACAGAATTATTCTTCAGGTTGCATGCAAGTTGAGACTCAGCCATGTATAGAGAGATTATAGCCAACTAGGTGTCAAAATTGGGACTAAACATAGCGCCCTGTGGTCAATTTGGCCAATCATTTAGGAGATCGTCTGGCCATAATCTCTCTGATAGGTCAAAAGCCTCTCACGTGACTACAGGGCGCGATGTTTAGGAGCAACTCTGAAACCGAGTTGGCCATACTGACGCTCTGTTGAGACTGAATCAACAGCACCAGCTGGCTGTAGCCGAACACTGCGATCAATATTGCTGAAATTGCTTCAAGACACAAATAATCAACAATCAATTCCCCTAGACAAAATTCAATCCAAAAAATAAAACCCCCCCAAGACGGACGGAATCCATTGTATTTGATGTATTTGTAGGCTATGACATGTATTTTTCTCAATATTAGGGTAGAATATATACTATAAAATAGGGCTGCATGATTTTGCCCAAAAAGTAAATTTGTATTTTTTTAATCTAAAACCTTGATTTAGATTTTTTGGTAAAAACAACAGACAGCAGCGTGGTGTTGCTGACATCATGATGTAATTCATAGTCAAAAAGTCTAATTAAAAGGCCCAACATTTTTGTGTTTTATTTGTTATGAGTATTAACACACATTTTTTTTTTTGCTCTTTACTTTATGCCTTTTTACTTTATTTTTGAATGTTTTTTTTGTTGTTTATTTCATTTCTACAATGTGCCCCTGGCCACACTTTGAACACCATTAGTTTATGTATTTCACCAGGAAGGCAAAGTGTTGCCAAATGACGGAGGAATGTCCTCTTAGCACTTAAGGAAGTGACAAAGGCTGTGTTTCAAGCTTTTAAAGAATTTCTCCACGCCTTGCAAGGCGGTGGTGTTGCAGACTGCCTGGGCTTGTGGAGTCGGAGCTATGCTTTCACTGGTGCAGCAAATACTTGGCCTTTCGTGACCGCTTGTATTTGATAACTGAATAAATGCGTGATGCAAGACACAATCCTCTTTCATCTTTTAATGTGCACCTCTACTTGCTAAATATAGGATAAAAGTTGCTAAATTGCCGTCTCAGATCTCTTCTGCTACCTCTTACTTCCACGCAAACTATGTGTATGAGGTGTGTTGTGAAGTGGAATCAGGATGAATACTGCCACAGTTCAATGTAATTTCATTACGAGTGAGGCGCCAAATGCGCGTTTGTAATGGGCAAATTTGTTTTGTTGCCACAAATAAATGGATACGGTATAGCCTGGTGGCACGAGACATGAATCATGATAGATAGGAAAATCTATTTGGCAAATATTTGTTAAAATTAATTAATGCAGTTACGATTCAAGATCTATTAATCATGAAACTCTAATATAAAACTACACATCCGAGAGCAATGATTACAACAAATGAAAAACGTTGATTAATTTCTCAAGGAAGAAGTATTTATTGTCAGCAAACGGATACAACCAGTGTCGAATAGAAGTGTGTTTGTTAGACCCTTAACATCCTCAGATAATATGGGAAGGAAATCCTGCACAAAGTGGGCATCTTGTTGCTCTGGTTTCACTTCAGTTTTCTATCAGGAAACGTGCTATTGTCATCATAAGCAAAAATCCTATCTTGTTCAGTAAACCACAACGCACTTTGGCCAATCAAGAGAAGCGGTAGCATGCTGGCATATGGTAACAGGTGTGAGGACAGCTGTGGACGTAGGGCCTCTTCTGGTCAATACTTGTTAAGTGAAGGGGGTGTAGTAGTAATCCAGATTGAGTTACATCTGGTGTTAGTAAGAGATGTGTAAAAAGGATGAATCAAACTTTGCTGTGGGTTTATTCTAAGATTTGCTTTGGTCGCTTCGGAGCCAAGCGTCCTGTGCGTGCCTGCCTCTTGACAGGAAGCTGAGTCGTGATGGCGCTGATAGCAGTAAGGCCCATTAAAGTCTGGTAGACGTATGATAGGATGAGACACACAGCAGGGGCATCCCAGCGCTTTCCTCCCGTTATGTACACCCTACACCACCCTCTGTTTTTCCTTCTACTTCCTCTTTGGATCAGATGACGGTAGGATCTTTTTTTGGGTGTGGGGGAGCTTTTTTCCCTTTTCTTGCAAAGTGAAGAGGACACAAAACGTGGACTTGATCATTCTGAGCAAAAAGCTGTTCTATATGTACAGTTAGGTAGAATGCTTTTCAGATTGTCATTTAGGGCAGTGGTTCTAAACCTTTTTTCAGTGATGTACCCCCTGTGAACATTTTTTTAATTCAAGTACCCCCTAATGAGAGCAAAGCATTTTTGGTTGAAAAAAAAGAGATAAAGAAGTAAAATACAGCACTATGTCATCAGTTTCTGATTTACTAAATTGTATAAAAATATTGCTCATTTGTAGTGGTCTTTCTTGAACCATTTGGAAAAAAAGATATAAAAATAACTGAAAACTTGTTGAAAAGTATACAAGTAATTCAATTATAAATAAAGATTTCTACACATAGAAGTAATCATCTACTTAAAGTGCCCTCTTTGGGGATTGTAATAGAGATCCATCTGGATTCATGAACTTAATTTTAAACATTTCTTCAGGAAAAATAAATCTTTAACATCAATATTTGTGGAACATGTCCACAAAAAAATCTAGCTGTCAACACTGAATATTGCATTGTTGCTTTACTTTTCACAGTTTATGAACTTACATTCATATTTTGTTGAAGTATTATTCAAAAAATATATTTTAAAATGATTTTTTGAATATTTACTATTTTTAGAATATTTAAAAAAAATCTCAGGTATCCCTTGGTATACCTTCAAGTACCCCCAGGGGTACGTGTACCCCCATTTGACAACCAATAATTTAGGGAATGGTCATTTAAATGCATTTCCTTTTTTTAAACTGTAAGAAAAGAACGAAAAACAACAAATAAGAACACCTTAAGAAGTAGGATTTTCTTATGATGTGAGACTCCGTGTTAATGTTTTGAACTCTTGTTTTAATGAGGTTGAACTTCACAATTGCACTAGGTTGGACATGAAATCAACAGTACATATGCTGGTTGCATCCTACTAGTGCACTCCATTTGGCCTCAATTTATTTTGTCCCACACATTGGTACCTCGCTTTTCATGTGCCCCACTTTTTCATGTAAATACATTTTCTACAAAAAATTGCTGCGGTGTTCTTATTCCATCTCGGTTATCGTATCAACAAACATTGCGCGTAACAAACCAGTCTGTTTGCTTTTGTATCGTTCTACGGAATCGAGTGGCCAAATAAAGAATCTATACACTATTAAGTGCAACTGAAAAATAAGCCACCACGGGGCAAAACAAATTTGCAAGTGCCAGCAATTTGCTTAAAAAAAAGGATAAGAAACCCTATTGAATTATAAAACAAATTTGTCTTGAAGTACCAGGGTGCCATTTTTTGATTGATTGATTGAAACATTTATGAGTAGATTGCACAGTACAGTACGTATTCCGTACAATTGACCACTAAATGGTAACTCCCAAATAAGTTTTCAAGTTGTTGTTTAAGTCAGGGTCCATGTTAATCAATTCATGGTACAAATGTATACTATCAGCATAATACAGTCATCACACAAGTTAATCATCAGAGTATATACATTGAATTATTTACATTATTTATAATCCGGGGGCTGAGATGTGGAGGGGGTTGCGGCGGGCGGGTTAGGTTGGGTTGCTATCAGCATACTTGAGTCAACAATTATATCATCAGAGAAATGGACATTGTAACAGTGTAGGTCTCACTTCGTAGGATATGTACAGTAAGCGGTGAACATAGTGAGCTCAGAAAGCATAAGAACAAATATACATTTGATTATTTACATTTGATTAATGCTTGGCTCCCCTCTTCCCTTTTTTTTTTAGTTACTTGTTGTTTTTTTTCACACACGTTTTCAATAAAGCTTAAAGTGATGTTAAATGCTCATCGTGTATATGTATTTTAGTTTTGGGTTGGGTAAAATAATTGATTTGATCGATTAGGGATTGATATGTTTTTATGCAATATTGATTCACAAAGCCTATCCATCCATCCTTAAATTTCAAATTAGAAATGGTCTCAGCTAACGAGGTGCTTAATAAATTGAGCGCGCTCCACCCAAACAAGGCCACCGGCCTTGACAATATCCCCTCCAGATTCCTCATGGACTCTGCCACCACCGTTGCCCCAATAATCACTCATATAATAAACCTCTCAATCAAACAAGGCCAAGTACCCAAGGATTTCAAGATAGCAAGAGTAACCCCCCTTTATAAAAAAGGATGCAAATTAGAACCTGGTAACTACCGACCTGTTTCTATTCTCAGTTCCATTTCGAAAGTAATGGAGAAAATAGTTTATGAACAGGTTGATAGATACCTTGCTACTAATAAACTAATGTACAAATTCCAATCCGGCTTCAGAACTAACCACTCCACTGACACATGCCTTCTCTATCTGACCGACCACATCAAACATGAGGTGGACGCGGGCAAATACTGCGGCATGGTCATGCTGGACATTCAGAAGGCCTTTGACACCGTTAACCATGCTATACTGTTGGATAAGCTCCGAGCAATCGGATTCGACGAAACCTCATCAAGCTGGATGCAATCTTACTTGGAGGGGAGGAAACAGGTGGTAGAGGTGAATGGCACCATGTCCCCTCCCCTCTCAGTAAGCTGTGGAGTCCCTCAGGGGAGTATACTAGGACCTTTACTGTTCCTAATATACGTGAATGACATGCCATCAGCATGCCACTGTGAATTGTTCCTGTTTGCGGATGACTCGGCCCTGCTGGTATCCGGCAAGGACAAGTCACAGGTGGAACAAATCCTCAGTGCTGAACTCCTCAATATTTGCACCTGGCTCGCTGACAACAAGCTATCCATACACTTAGGTAAAACGGAATCCATCCTATTTGGGTCCCATATCAAACTTAAGAAGGTCAGTGACTTCACTATAAAAGTGGGTGACATTGTTATCACCAGGAAGGATGAGATCACCTACCTAGGTTCCATTCTAGAGGCTAATCTTTCCTGTGATAAAATGGCAACCAAGGTGATCAAAAAGGTCAACCAAAGAACGAGATTCCTCTACACAATCTCCTCTCTGGTCAACAAAAGCACCTTGAGGATTCTAGCGGGAACTCTCATTCAACCCTTCTTCGATTACGCTTGCACCTGCTGGTACCCCAGCACCTCCAAAACCCTCAAATCTAGACTCCAAACATCCCAGAATAAGCTAATCCGGTTACTTTTAGACCTCCACCCCAGATCACACCTCAATCCAACCCACTTCTCCAAAGTGGGCTGGCTCAGGGTGGAGGACAGAGTAAAACAACTTGCACTGAGCCTAGTCTATAAAATCCGCTACACCTCTTTGATACCGAAGTACATGTCAAACTACTTCCTTAACGTAAATGACCGCCATAACCACAACACCAGGGGGAGCTCCACAAACCACGTTAAACCCAGATTTCGATCTAACAAAGGTCTTAACTCATTCTCTTTCTATGCCACATCAATGTGGAATGCACTCCCAACAGGTATAAAAGTAAGTGCATCTCTATATTCCTTCAAAACCGCTCTAAAACATCACCTCCAGGCAACTTCAACACTTTACTAATAGCCTCCTCCATTCACATCCCATCTCCCCGGATTATAAACAACTCAAATGTACTTCTAATGTATATACTTGTTCTTATGCTATCTGAACTCACTATGTTCTCTGCTGGCTGTACATATCCTACTGTAAGACCTACACTGTTTCAATGTCCACATTTCTCTGTTGATGACTGAAGTTCTGATATCAACCAAAGGTCCTCATCCCACCCCCCGGATTGTAAATAATGTAAATAATTCAATGTACATACTATGATGATTAACTTGTGTGATGACTGTATTATGCTGATAGTATATATTTGTACCATGAATTGATTAACGTGGACCCCGACTTAAACAAGTTGAAAAACTTATTCGGGTGTTACCATTTAGTGGTCAATTGTACGGAATATGTACTGTACTGTGCAATCTACTAATAAAAGTATCAATCAATCAATCAAACCGCTTTTCCCTCTGGATTGCGGGGGGTGCTGGAGCCTATCCAGGTTGCATACTGGTGGAAGGTACCGCACACCTTGGACAAGTCGCCACCTCATCGCATGGCCAACACAGATAGACAGACAATATTCACACTCACATTCGCATACTAGGGCCAATTTAGTGTTGCCAATCAGCTTATCCCCAGCATATCGATTTAAACCGATCCTTTTTTTTTTTTCAGTGATTGAGTCTTGCAAAATAATAATAACAATAAGAAAGAATTAGCTTTTTACTGGACACTCAAAGCGCTTTAGAGACAGAACTGAGAACCCATCATTCATTCCCTTCACATTCACACATTGATGGTGGTAAGCTACATTTGTTGCCACGGCGGGGACAGACTGACGGAAGCATAGGAGGCACTTTGCACATATGTCCCCTCAGACCGCCACCAAACATTCACACACATTCATATGCCAGGGAGAGCGGCACTGGGAGCAAGTTAAGTGAAATGTCTTTCCCAGTGATGGTGGAAGATCAATTTGAACCAGGAACCCTCAAGTTGCTGGCACGGTCGCTCTATCATCTGAGCCTGCCCCGTTTTTTATTTAAATTACATTTTTAAGACTTTCTCAAAAGTTTAAACATTCTAAAGTTGTTTATAGTGAAGAGAAATAATTTTCATTTGTATTTTGTAACAAGTGGAGACATTTTCAATATTTCGGTGCTGATCAGATCAGACCGAAATCAAATCGATTTGGGAAATTGTCGTGATGCCCAGAGCCCCAGCCCTATTTCTGATTGTTTTCTGCATGTAAAATTTAAATGATTCCAAATAAAAGTGTTTTGTAGTAACATTGTTGGATGTCTAGAACCAGTTAGGTTGATTGGCAACACTAAATTGACCCTAGTGTGTGAATGTGAGTGTGAATGTTGTATGTCTATCTGTGTTGGCCCTGCGATAAGGTGGCGACTTGTCCAGGTTGTACCCCGCCTTCCGCCCGAGTGCAGCTGAGATAGGCTCCAGTGACCGCCAGCGACCCCAAAAAAGAGACAAGCGGAAAAAAATGGATGGTTGGATAGAACCAATTTATTGGATTTACATGATTTCCTTTAGAAACTTGCTTTGTTTCTGTATGAGTGAGTTTTCTTTGCACCCTTTGGAACAATTAATAACAAACGCTGAGGTACCTCTGTACAACAACGGCATGGAAAGAGGACTTAAGAACATTCACAGAGAAGCAATTTTTTTCTATTTTAGGTAACAGGCTTTTAATATAGTGGTTTTCAAAAGTGTGAGATTGGCCTTTCCTGGTAGGTGACAGAATACCTAAAGTAAGGACTGGCATAGCAGTGGCGGAAAAAAAAGAAAAACAAACTTTCTTAAGCTAACTTCATTTTTGTGTGGCAAAAATAAACAGATTCTGTGGTCTGAGCTTAAAACGCCACAAAATATACTCCAGAAAATCAGGTTTTTAGAGTGTAGAGGAGACCCACGCCATATTTTCTTTCTGAGGGGATTCTCAACGTGCTACACCTTGAAAACCTAGCATTAACTGACCGTTAATCACTCAAGTAGTCAGTCAACTAAATGTGGTTAAATGCTAAACCCTACTGATTTTGTAAAAAGACTTTTGCAACGCATGCCACAAATATGCCTGACATGCTATCCTGAACATATACAGTAGTTCACCACAGAATTTCCATTCAATCCAATGATTTTGAGGGGTTACTACTTTACTTTCATCATGTCCATTAATGAATTAATTATTTGTTTTGAATCACCCATATAAAACAGCTTTTTGGGAAAATACGCTGTCTTTGTTTTTGTAAGAATCACTGCTATATCCCTGTAATAACATCAGTAAAGAGTCAACTTCCGACCATCCGCCCAGGCTGGAGGATGTCCTTGAGGTGGAGTCCATCAGATGATTGACATATACTAATAAATACAGAAAATGAATAGTTTTACATTCCTAAATCCCACAAGAATATAACAGTCACAAAGGCAGTAGCAAAACTTAAATGCGGTTAAAGAGCAAGGCTCATATCCAGGAAGGCTTGTGCAATAATAATCCGACACATGCATAGCATGTGCAAACACAGCAAGTGTGGGCCTGCAGCGGACAGTATGACGCAACAAAAATTAGCCGCTATGGGGAGGGAGAAATAACTTGGGTGTGGGTACTGTGGCGAGTAAATATTTAAATAAATATGACTAATGTAGCTTGAAGAATTATTGACAGATTGGGGACATTCATAATTCAGCTATTATGTCAAATACGGAAATCAGTAAAAGTAACGTATATTTGTGTTTAGAGTAATATTTTACTGCACTAGAACCACTAACCTTAAAAATTGAGCATTAATATTTAGATTTTTTAAATTTATTATATTTATAAACACATTTTTTTAACTGCAGATGTTATTCAATTATAATTGCTCTATTAACGCTTTTCTATATTTAATACCAAGCAGCGATTAACTTGCAGACAGAAATATGATACATATTTGAAAATGTCTTATAATTTGTAAGCCTCAGGCCTCAGATTTTTTTTACTGGATTTTTTTACACCAGGAATGATGGTGCTTTACAAATTCTGCCTGGCAACAAATCCATCCATCCATCCATTTTCTACTGCTTGTCCCTTTCGGGGTCACGGTAGGTGCTGGAGCCTATCTCAGCTGCATTCGGGCAGAAGGCGTAGTACACCCTGGACAAGTCTCCTCATCACGGGGCCAACACAGATAGACATACAACATTCACACACTGGGGTCAATGTAGTGTTGCCAATAAACATATCCCCAGGTGCAAAATGATAGAGCAAACACCTGAAAAAATTGTCAAAGTATTTTTACGTTACAGGGTGTGGTGTGCTGATCGATTGGCCATCTATCGGTATTTGCCGATTTCGGTGAAAAAGTATCTAATAGCCCAATGCCCCTAAATGCCTTTCGATGCCGATCAACAAAAGAGAGTCTACAATTGTAGGTCAGTTAGTTAGTAAGTGAGCGAAATAACTCCATAAGTTATAGAGATAGATAGACACACTTTTATTCATCTGATAATGGGTATATTATATGATTGCAGTGTAGGTTTTTACATACAGGAGCAGAAGTAAAATGTAATGAAAAAATAATAATTTTGTAAAATAATGCACATTGCGCACTAATTGTAGCACTATGTAGAGACAAAAAAATAAATAAAACAAAAGCAAACAAACAAATAAAAGAAAAAAAGCTCACAGTAATCACATAAGTGTGTCTTATGAAACTTTTAACAAATGTCCCGGATTGGAATAAGGAACAAATGATTAGATGTAGGGCCTGGTCCATATAATTTCTATTACATTACCCTACGTTTACACTTCTATGTGTTAATGTTAGCAGCCCTGCAGAGACAAAGATAGTGGAGACAGACAGGAGAGTTCACTCTGTTTCTTTTATTCTGCCGTCAGTAGCTCAAAAAGGTATTGACAGATTCTTATCTGCCTTTCAAAATGGGATAAGGAGCAATTCATCACTTTTTGGAGCTGATCTGGATCCTTTATAGGTAACACTTTAGTAGGGGGAACATATTCACCATTAATTAGTTGCTTATTAAAGTAACACATACTTAATTTAGAGTTATTTGGACACTAGGGGAACATATAAGCATTAGGGTTAGGGTTCGGGTTACCAATAGCAATAATTCTGAGGTTAGTGACGGAAGACTCTTAGTTGCTCACTGGTTGTGTAATAAGGCCATGCAGAATAAGGCATTAATAAGTACTTAATAATGTTTAATTAAGAGCCAATATGTTACTAATTTGCATGTTAATAAGCAACTAAATAATGGTGTGTGTTCCCCATACAAAAGTGTTACCCATTTCTATGTTACCTTATGTTTACGTTACAAGCCTCAATTTCTGTGTGTGTGTGTGTGTGTGTGTGTGTGTGTGTGTGTGTGTGTGTGTGTGTGTGTGTGTGTGTGTGTGTGTGTGTGTGTGTGTGTGTGTGTGTGGTAGCGCCCCTGCCTCCACCGACAAAGACACTGGATTACTAACGAAGCTTCACTGTGTTTTTTTAAATTTCACTATATATTAGATAGCTCAAATATCGATGGACGGAATTTCATCTACCTTTCAGGAAATGTCAGAAATGGGGTGAGGAACAAGTGATTTCATTTTGGGGCTCATTCGTGCAGATTAAGGACTTTTTTTTTTTTACCATTGGGAAATAAGGCCTGGTGGAGGTCTTCACTCTCCTGGTTTATTTTTAGTCCACAGGCTGATAGAGGCAGCTTTTATACACAGTGTGGAGCCGGTCCTGTAAGTCAAAAATCATCACCTGCATTGTGGCAAATTAAGTACAATTCTTACAAGTACTATTATCCCTCGAGGACTGAAGGGCAAGGCTAAACATGTTACATACATAGTAAGAACAAGCAAGAACAGACAAGTAGGCATGCTAATTGCTAAACTAGTTGCAAAGGGAGCTTGGAACAACACAATACATAAGAAGTGCTTACTAAACCTGAACAAATGCAGATGATAAAATGTTACAGCAGAAAGTAGGCAGCTATTAACCGGAAATTAACAAGTAGATTAATACAAGTCTAGAGAGAGAATAATATAGCAGTGTCTGGCTGCACGGTGATACAGGGGTTAGCGTGTAAGCCTCACAATATGATGGTCCTGGGTTCGATCCCTGGCTTGGGATCTTTCTGTGTGGAGTTTGCATGTTCTCCCCGTGACTGCGTGGGTTCCCTCTGGGTACTCCGGCTTCCTCCCACCTCCAAAGACATGCACTTTGGGATATATTTATTGGCAACACTAAATGGTCCCTAGTGTGTGAATGTGAGTGTGAATGTTGTCTGTCTATCTGTGTTGGCCCTGCGACGAGGTGGCGACTTGTCCAGGGTGTACACCGCCTTCCACTCGAATGCAGCTGAGTTTGTCTCCAGCACCCCACGCGACCCTGAACGGGACAAGCAAGCGGTAAAAAATGGATGGATGGATGTTGCTGTTAAGCGACCAGGCTACACATAAGAGCGGGGAGGATTGATCCATACTGTATATCTTTATTGTCGATACCAAGGGTAGTATCAGTATATGTTCAATACTACCGTGGTTGGATTGATATTTTTATTTGCACAAAATCTGTTTTTTGTCATTTTGCAAACTCAGGAAATAAGTCCATGGACACAGAAGGGTAAAATCAAAGGATTTAAATGAGTAGTAGATAGTAGTGTTTGCTTTTTTTTGTTATTGTGTGCTATTGACTTTGTTTTGCTCAAACAATGTTATTTAAGATTTTATGGAAATAGTTGAATAAATGTGTTGATATTGTTACCCTTTTTATAGCACCCACTAGACCTGGGTTGATATGCGATAGGTCAATTAACAAAACAATGAACTTGCCAAGTTTGCCAGCCTCGATAACTGTCGTGTGCATGCATACAGGAGGCTCTTCTTCTTCTTCATACAATGAAATTAAGTATTTTTTTTGTAAATACGCTTTTAGTGTAGGACATTTTCACCGACTCAGTGTCCCAGTGGTTAGAGTGTCCGCCTTGAGATCGGTAGTTCGTGAGTTCATTGTGCTACTGCCTGTCCCATTCGTGGTTGCGAGGGGTGCTGGAGCCTATCTGAGCTGCATTCGGGCGGCAGGCGGGGTACACCCTGGACAAGTCGCCACCTCATCGCAGGGCCAGTATAGATAGACAGACCACATTCACACTCACATTCACACACTAGGGCCAATTTAGTGTTGCCAATCAACCTATCCCCAGGTGCATGTCTTTGTAAGTGGGAGGAAGCCGGAGTACCCAGAGGGAACCCACGCAGTCACGGGTAATGATTTGCAAATCTTTTTCAACTTAGGTTCAACTGAATAGATTGCAGAGACAAGATATTTAATGTTCGAACTGAGAAATATATGTATTTGCAAATAATCATTAACTTAGAATTAAATGACAGCAACACTATTAGGAAAACGCATGGCTGCCGTTTTGTTACCCCAATGATGCGAGAACCAGGAGAGCTGAGACCAGGTAAGATAACTTTAATTCTCATCAAAAACAAAAAAACACGAAGCAGTCTTGCATAAATGTTCCCAACATAGGTTTTATCATCGAGCACTCGTCAGTGCTCGAGTGAAAACATAAATAGACATATGTTGATTGGCAACAGGTGTGGACCGCCTGCTGCCAATAAACGGCAAGTGAGGAAAAACAGTGCTCAGCGGAACAAACGGGAAAAATAACCAAGTAAGAGCACGGACAGGAAGTGAATACCAAAATAAGGAAACAAACAGAAATGAAGTGACAGATTGTCACAAACACATTGCAAAAAGGTCGGCAAAGGGGCATTTTTACCACTGTGTTCCATGGCCTTTCCTTTTAACAACACTCAGTAAATGTTTGGGAACTGAGGAAACCAATTTTTGAAGCTTTTCAATTGTAATTATTTCTCATTCTTGCTTGGAGTACAGCTTAAGTTGTTCAAAAGTCCAGGGTCTCAGTTGTGGTATTAAAGGCTTCATAATGTGCCACACATTTTCAATGGGAGACAGGTCTGGACTACAGGCAGGCCAGTCTAGTACCCACTCTTTTACTACGAAGCCACGCTGTTGTAACACATGAACAATTTTGCTTGGCATTGTCTTGCTGAAATAAGCAAGGGCGTCCATGAAAAAGACGTTGCTCGGATGGCAACATATGTTGCTCCAAAACCTGTATCCATCCATCCATCCATTTTCTACCACCTGTCACATTCATACACTGGGACCACTTTAGTGTTGCCAATCAACCTATCCCCAGGTGCATGTTTTTGGCGGTTGGAGGAAGCCGGAGTACCTGGAGGGAACCCACGCAGTCACAGGGAGAACATGCAAACTCCACACTGAAAGATCCTGAGCCCGGGATTGAACTCATATACCTTTCAGAATTAATGGTGCCTTCACAGATGTCTTTGGTGTTTTTGCTGTATATTTGCTTTGTATCATGCAATTGTGAGCAAGTTGCTAAGAGTGGGTATCAGTACTTTTTGAGCACATTCAATAATACCGTGATAGTAAGGATAACTGATAATTTTGGTGACAATAACTTTATCTCGCCATATTATAAATTGTTGTGGGTATGTATACTTGAGTTGTTCTCCACCCCCTTAACTACAGAGACAGAACCTATTTTATTGCTTTAGGTTGTGATTTTTAATCAAGCGCAAAAGTTTGCCAACAGAGTATATCCTATTTTTTATTTTTTTGTTTTATTTAAAGTTTACATTCCAATTGCAATGATAAAATGTATGATAAACACAAGTGTGTTGCATTTGAAATGGTACTTGCATTATTATTATATATTATTATATAAATTATAATTTGGTCTCAAAATAATGTTGACAATTATATAATTTTTCGGCAATAATTTGTAGGTCAATATATCGTCAACAGACATTTGTTATTGGCCCAGGCCGAGCACTCACCATGAATAAATTAAAACATTCACAGTTAATACATGTGATGGGTATCGGAGCATAAAACCTGATTGAAACATCCCGAATTACAGCTGTTTGAATTTTAAGTCATTTATGATTTTTTTAAATCACATTTGATTTGAAACTGGAAACAGGCATTCATATTTATTACTGATTCCTGACCTAAAATAATCATTATGTTCAGTGTCTCCTGTCATTTGCGTACAAAAAAAAATCTTCTTCACAGTTTGCAGCTCGACTTGGCTACGCTCGTTTTTTATTTTAAAACAGCATCATCATCATCAAACTGAGGGGACGCCTTCTGCGAGATGACTTTAATGGTTATTCTGAAGGTCCAGATTAGACTCAAAGGAGTGTGAGTGAGATGATGATATAAACAGAAGTCTTCCTGTTCTTATCTTGTCTTTGCTGTTGCACAATCATTGTCGTCAAAGGTGAAGAGCATTGTAAGGTGCTGTCTATTGTGCAAATATTTGCCCTTTGGATTTGTTTGCTCCATATCTTTTAGTAAAACCAAGTTAATAAAGAAAAGACTGTAATGTAGATGAATTTTTTGGGGTAATTTTCTTGCTCTGGTTTATGTGCTGAACCGTGAGGACGTCCACTAAAGACAATGGTCACAGGCTGTTTGTGTGCTGGGATAAAATAATGCCTGTGTGCTGCTGGCAAGGCCTGATTACTGTTTTACTTGCTCGGGCTTTTTATAGTGAAGTGAAGTGAATTATATTTATATAGCGCTTTTTCTCAAGTGACTCAAAGCGCTTTACATAGTGAAACCCAATATCGAAGTTACATTTAAACCAGTGTGGGTGGCACTGGGAGCAGGTGGGTAAAGTGTCTTGCCCAAGGACACAACGGCAGTAACTAGGAAGGCACAAGCGGGAGCAATGCGCTTTGTGTTTGTATGCTAGCAAGCAACCACAATGGGCGGGCATGAGAGGGCCACTGTGCACATGCAAATAATACTTTTCTATTCTTTATGTTTTGTAGAGGCATCATGCCTATGCATCATCATGCTGCATGAACATGTATGGGCTTTGTCTTTTGCTAACGATGGAATGTATAAAGATGGAATTTCTGAAGTGTAGTTTGTGGTTTTTGGGTAGGGCTAAGCTCTTTTAGAAGTGGTGTGTCACAAACATTTTACAAGGTTGGGATAGCCTTGAGGCTAGAAAAGAAGTTTCTGTTTTCTACGTTGGGGTCAGTGGCTGCCTAGAACTAAAATAATACCATTAGAGTCTTGCAAGGTTCTGTTGACATAAAATGCAGCTCTCTCGTTGGACTTTGCTCTGGTATCCTGCTCTCCAACCCAAATGCCAACCTTCCTACGGATGTCATTTTTTACTAGATGGAAAAACATGCACCTGGGGATAGGTTGATTAAATTGACTAAATTGGCCCTTGTGTGTGAATGTGAGTATGAATGATGTCTGTCCATCTGTGTTGGCCCTGCGATGAGGTGGAGACTTGTCCAGGGTGTACGCCACCTTCCGCCCGAATGCAGCTGAGATAGGCTCCAGAACCCCCCGCGACCCCAAAAGGGACAAGCAGTAGAAAATGGATGGATGGATGGATGGATTTTTCCAGAAGTAATGAAAATAGAAATCAGTTCCAGGGCCAAACTCCATCCATCCATCCATTTCCCACCGCTTGTCCCGTTAGGGGTCGCTGGAGCTATAGTGTTGCCAATCAACCTATACCCAGGTGCATGTTTAGGCAGTGGGAGGAAGCCGTAGTATCCGGAGGAAACCCATGCAGTCACGGGGAGAACATGCAAACTCCACACAGAAAGATCCCGAGCCCAGGATTGAACCCAGGACAACTCAGGGCCTTCGTATTGTGAGTTACAAGCAATAACCCCTTCACCACCGTGCTGCCCACCAGGGCCAAACTGTTGTATTTTAATAAGCATCATTGGGGATATTTTGTACTGTTTCTAGTCTCATTTTGCACGGACGCTGAATTCGCCTCTGGTCAACCGTTTTACCTTTTGAGTTTGAGTTTGTTTTGAACATGCATACAATTACAACATGAGGCATCGCAATTTCCAGTTTTTCTTTTCAACATGTTCGAAAGGAGTGAAGCAGTTGTTACGTAGTAGTTGTTAACACTTTTGTTGACTTCCTGTTCTCAATTTATTCACAGCATTCTCCATAAGTACTGAGATTCAAAAAAGATAGTGAATTAGGTTGTTTTTCACATGGTGAGATAAATAAGATTATCAATAAATGTAGAATGTTTGTTATGGTTCATCTTCTTTGTACTTTGTAAACACTTTTAGTTTGAACCGTTTCTTGAATTGGATCATATTAGTACATTGTTTGATTTGTTTCCAAAATTCAATTCCACGTACTGATATACTGACGGTCTTAAGTGTTGTACGTTTGTACGTGCATACAAATGTTTTAAATAAAACAATTCTCCAAGGTTATATTTCTTTCCTTTTGTTGAGAAGAATTGTTGTAAGTTCTGAGGTAGCTGGTTATAGTTTGCCCTGTACATAATTTTAGCTGTTTGCAAATTCACTATGTCGTGGAATTTCAATATTTTTGATTCAATAAATAAAGGGTTTGAATATTCTTAATATCCAACATTATGTGTTATTCTAACTGGGTTATATTTGTATAGTGGTTTTCTACCTTCAAGGTACTCAAAGCACTTTCACACTATTTCCACATTCGACCATTCACACACTGATGACAGGAGCTGCCATGCAAGGCCCTAAACACGACCCATCAGGATCAAGGGTGAAGTGTCTTGCTCAAGCACACAACAGACGGGAAGCCGGGTTTCAAACCAAGCTGGGTCTGGCAGATTTGACAGTGACAAGCAAACGAACACGTCCTCAAAGTACTATTGGATTTTCGCTAACGGTTAATGTCGCAAAGCCACTTCTAAGTCAGTAATCCTCGTTTCCGTAGGGGCAAATAAACTACGTTGCTTACAATTTAGGGATGAGGACTAGCTGGACATGCTACACTTTTGCTATACTTGCTATACTGTACTTTTAATGTTTAATTGATATTGTTACATAGCCACCTTGTATTTTTGTTTGCTTATAATTGTGACGAAAAACCGATGACAAAAACAATGATATTGAAAATGTTCAGTATCACTAGCAGCATTGGTATGACCAATAAAACCCCTGTAACTACTTGAAATTGGATTGATACCCACATTTGTAGTATTGCCTGGAACTAATATAGTAGCCATTTTAACAGAATTAAAGATGGAACCATGTTACAACAGAAAATAACCAGATATTAACAGTAAATTAGCAGATAGATTAATGATGAAGTGTGAAGTGAATTATATTTATATAGCGCTTTTCTCGAGTGACTCAAAGCGCTTTACATAGTGACCCCCAATATCTAAGTTACATTTAAACTAGTGTGGGCGGCACTGGGAGCAGGTGGGTAAAGTGTCTTGCCCAAGGACACAACGGCAATGACTAGGATGGCGGAAGCGGGAATCGAACCTGCAACCCTCAAGTTGCTGGCACGGCCACTCTACTAACCGAGCTATGCCGCCCCATGATGGTTTTGAGAAATGGATTTGAGTGGCCGTGCCCGCAACCTGAGGGTTCCTGGTTCGATCCCCACCTACTACCAACCTCGTCATGTCCATTGTGTCCTTGAGCAAGACACTTCACCCTTGCTCCTGATGGGTCGTGGTTAGGGCCTTGCATGGCAGCTCCTGCTCCTGTAAACAGGACGTGTAGGAAAGTTTGTGTGAATGGGTGAATGTGAAAATAGTGTCAAAGCCTTTGAGTAGCTTGAAGGTACAAACGCACTATACAAGTATAACCCATTTACCGTTCAAATAACAGCACCAGAAATTATGCAATATATTGCCACATATGTCAGCAGCAGTTAAATTACGAGCCTTTGTATCTTGTTTTGAAATGGTTTAATTATCATTTACATAATGAATGTTGTGACATTTATCATTATTGCAGGAGGATGCAACATATATCGCGATGTAGATTTTAGGCCTATCGCCCATCCCTACAACCAACTATACCCAGATAGAAAAAAATTAGGAACGTTGGAAATAAAACTACCTGAATAATATAGCTGAACACAAATAATAATATATATATAAAGCAACATCTAATTCTGCCCCTTCAAATGCATCTATTGTGTTTGCCAGTATATGCATTTCCGTACAGTATTTTCAACTGTATGACCATGGATAGTAGGCTCTAAAGCAAATATGTACAGTGGTATGTATCTTAGCTGTATGGTGAAATATATTCAACCAGTTGGTAGAATAGTTCTGTTCTTTTCATTCTCTGTCCCGGCCCTTTTTTTATGTAGAACACAAACATTCACTGTATCTAGCCAGTCTATTTGAAGGCCCCTCCATTGATTGCCATGTCGTGTAGATTTTCTGCTGCAGCCTGACACTCAAACCGGGACACCGTATTTATTCCACTGCCCGTTGTGCTGCACAACATGACAAAGCCTCAACATAGTTGTGCTTCTGTTGTGAGTTGCGAACAATAGTGTGAATGGAATCACCACGGATGAGCAATTCAAACCAATGCAAGTGAAAACAATGGTAAACCTGCTGTTGTATACCTCATTAAGATACATTATGATGAGCATTATGCTTGAAATATGCTAAGTTATGGTATATAACAGTCTTAGATCTATGTTCCCTATTGAAGGATTTGTATGCCCACATGTTTAGCAATGTGCATTGGTATGCTAACGCTATCTAATAAATTATGCTTCATTCCAGACATTCGTCTGCAGAGATCAGGCGAAACTTCAGCGGCAACTACGGCTATTATCACAGACGGACAAACTCCAATGCGTCAGCCACAACTTACCTTACAGTGGTAAGTTTGACTTTTTGTGGAATCTGAAAACTATTGTTTTATTATTTAGAACACGGGTCGGGAACATTTTTGGCTGAGAGCCATGAAAGCCAAATATTTCAAAATGTATTTCCGTGAGAGCCATATAATATTTTTTAACACTGAATACAACTAAATGCGTGCATTTTTAAGTAAGACCAACATTTTTAGAATATAACAAGTCCCTTATTCTTTTTAATAAAATTGTTATTCTAAAGTTAACCAATAATAAATATAATACTTCTTACCATTAATGCGACATCTTGAACAGTGGCGATAGAAAACGGGTGGTTCGATTGTAGCTGAGATAGGCGCCAGCGACCCCGAAAGGGAATAAGCGGTAGAAAATGGATGGATGGGGTGGATTAAAATGGATGAGAATGTTTTATAATTTGAACGTTATTTTTAACACTGTGATTACCAGCGGAATTATTCATTACTTATCATGTTAAGCAATGTCAGCTAAGATTTACCTGAGAGCCAGATGCAGTCATCAAAAGAGCCACATCTGGCTCTAGAGCCATAGGTTCCCTACCCCTGATTTAGAAAATAACCATCTTACACCATTCACCAGCACAGGGACACAATGCAGTTGCAAATAAATACAATGGGTCCAAAGTCATTGAAGGCCTTTGAAGTACAATTTGAACCAGACTAAAATCTTCTGCAAAATATTGTACACCGCCTGTGAAAGTTGGCAAGATTGATTGGGCAATTTTCCGGCTTTGCAAAATTATCGGAGCTGTAACGGAGGCAGAATTCGGTAGTTTTATCGGTACCTACCAAATTTCGTCTCGACTACAAGGTATCAACGGTATATACTGAGTGGTCTAGTGCAGTGGTTCTCAACCTTTTTTCAGTGATGTACCACCTATGAACATTTTTTTACCCCCTAATCAGAGCAAAGCATTTTTGGTTGAAAAAAATAGATAAAGAAGTAAAATACAGCAAATTGTTGCATTTCTTTTCACAGTTTATGAACTTACATTCATATTTTTTATTCAATAAATATATTTATAAAGGATTTTTGAATTGTTGCTCTTTTTAGAATATTTAAAAAAAATCTCACGTACCCCTTGGCATACCTTCAAGTACCCCCAAGGTACGCGTACCCCCATGTGAGAAACACTGGTCTAGTGATTTGAGTGTCCGCCCTGAGATCGGTAGGTTGTGAGTTCAAACCCTGGCCGAGTCAATCCAAAGACTATACAAAAATGGGACCCGTTGCCTCCATGCTTGGCACTCAGCTGTTGCTCCCTGCTCCCCTCACCTCAGGGGGTGATGGGTCAAATGCAGAGAATAATTTCACCACACCTAGTGTGTGTGTGACAGTCATTGGTACTTTAACTTAACTTTAATCAACTCATGTAAAATCAAACAGTACCATTTTTTGACTCCTTAGTTGCATTTGACATCATGTCCTGTTGCAGCTTCGGCACCGGCTAAAAAAAAACCCTCCCGTAAAAAGAAGCAACTCAAGCAGCACTGAGAGTAAACTCAGCAGAACTGCTTCTTGGTAATGTTGTAATTTAACATGACAAAAAAGCAAGTATGCCTGATAGAAAACACACAAATATACATTAAGGCCCAATCCCAATACACTCCCTCTTTCACTACCGCTGGACCTCATCCGCTACCCCTACACCCTGGAAATGAAGCAAAAAAGGGAAAAGCTTTGTAATCTTCCCTAAGAATTTGGCACATAAGCGACTACATAGTTACGTTTGAACATACGTCCCACATACAGTTGTACCGAATGCCAATATTTTGCTACCAAAATGTAGCAAAACGTATTTCAATACTATTTGATACTCTTCAAAATAAATGGGCCCACAAAAAATGTCATTATTGGCTTCATTTTAACAGAACATTTATGATAAAACTTATGCTTAAACATATGTTTCTTATTACACCCAAATAACAATTTTAAATGATTGGAATTAAAATTATAAGGCGTATTAAACACATGGTCTTTTCTTGTTGCATTCAAAGAACAGTTTACAATTATTTTTCATTCTACATATAGCTTGCCATAATCTAGATGTAGGGTACAATAAAATAGAAAGCTTTATTGACATTGTGTTAAATGCCTCATGATCAGTAGTAAAAACTAAAAGCAAAAAGGCTAAAAGTACACAGATAAGACAAGTAGCAGGAAAAACACAGATTGTTAAAGATAAAAAAACACATTAAATAGTGGGAATTTGTCAGGAAATTCAGTCAATTCACTTGCATTATTTTATATTATGTGGGCCATTTAGACTGCGCTAATCATTTTCAACAAGCCAACCAGCTGTATGCATGTCTCATATCTACTGTAAATGTGCACGGTGGAAGCTGTCAACTATATTACCTTCCACGTCTTAAAGGTCGAGATGTTTGTTATTTAAATGTTTACCTAAATTTGAAGCGGTATTATTGCTGTATTGACACATTTGCCTGGGCATGTTTTACAGCAGCAAGCGTGGCACTTCTGTGTTTAAAGCGGCATTTTTATCGATAGTTTGAAGCCCAAATACCTTTATATTGCCTTTCACCCACCCCTTATTATTAACTAGTAGAATTGCTATTATTTTTTTTGTCATTGATTCTTTGGACGCTTTTTTCTGATCGCATGCGATCACCGCTGCAAGGCCCGCACGGCCCACACCTCAGCACATGCATCCATCCATTTTGAATGGATGGATGGCATAATTTTTTGCGTTGAGTTTATACCAAAATGCATACATGTATGATACAGCAGAGGATTGGGAGAATGTCATGTGGTCAGATGAAACCAAAATTGAACTTTTTGGTTTAAACTCAACTCAACGTGTTTGGTGGAAGAAGAATACTGCGTTGCATACCAAGTACTCCATACCTACTGTGAAGCATGGGGGTGGAAACATCATGCTTTGGGGCTGTTTTTCTGCTAAGGGGACAGTACGATTGATCCGTGTTAAGGAAAGAATGAATGGCGCCGTGTATCGTGAAATGTTGAGCCAAAACCTTCCATCAATGAGAGCTTTGAATGGTTGACCAAATACTTATTTTCCACCATAATTTACAAATAAATTCTTGAAAATTCCTACAATGTGAATTCCTGGATTTTTTTCACATTCTGTCTCTCACAGTTGAAGTGTACCTATGATGAAAATTACAGACCTCTGTTATCATTTTAAGTGGGAGAACTTGCACAATTGGTGGTTGACTAAATACTTTTTTGCCCCACTGTATGTAATACTTTGCAAATGAGACTCAGAAGTGTAAGATATCAACAACTAGACAGCACTGTTATCAGTATCAGTATCAGTATCAGCTCAGTGTTAAATGTTTAATAAAAAACAAAGTTTTATTATTAAACAAATAACATTTATTAACACAAAAGTGTCTGGGAATTGGTACCATATCCATTCAAATGCACTAGGTACCTGTCCCTATTCTGCAATGCTTTTGTGTTGAAAATAATGGCACTACTTTTTTTATTTTTATATATTTTTTAGCATGTCTACTTAATACCTGCCTTTCCACACGGAACCCAGAAAAGTGAACTACTTTTTGCTTATCAAGGTTATCGATCAACAGAAGTCCTGCAAAATGCCAATGCCGCCAAGGTCAACCGAGACAGTTTTTTTGCCGTTTAACATCGAAGCACATAGTAGACAGACCATGCAACAGAACACTAAATCAATGCTGTGCTTTCCTAAACCTTGACTAAGTTGTTTGTAGTGATGACGTTTAAATGTTTGCGTGTGTGTGTGTGTGTGTGTGTATGTGTGTGTGTGTGTGTATTTATGTATATATGTGCTTGTGTGTATATACAGTGGGGCAAAAAAGTATTTAGTCAGCCACCGATTGTGCAAGTTCTCCCACTTAAAATGATGACATAGGTCTGTAATTTTCATCATAGGTACACTTCAACTGTGAGAGACAGAATGTGAAAAAAAATGCAGGAATTCACATGGTAGGAATTTTAAAGAATTTATTTGTAAATTATGGTGGAAAATAATTATTTGGTCACTTCAAACAAGGAAGATCTCTGGCTCTCACAGACCTGTAACTTCTTCTTTAAGAAGCTCTTCTGTCCTCCACTTGTTACCTGTATTAATGGCACTTGTTTGAACTTGTTATCTGTATAAAAGACACCTCTCCACAGCCTCAAACATTCAGACTCCAAACTCCACTATGGCCAAGACTAAAGAGCTGTCGAAGGACACCAGGAAAAGAATTGTAGACCTGCACCAGACCGGGAAGAGTGAATCTACAATAGGGAAGCAGCTTGGTGTGGAAAAAATCAACTGTGGGAGCAATTATCAGAAAACGGAAGACATACAAGACCACTGATAATCTCCCTCGATCTGGGGCTCCATGCAAGATCTCATCCCGTGGGGTCAAAATGATCATGAGAACGGTGAACAAGTATCCCAGAACCACACGGTGGGACCTGGTGAATGACCTGCAGAGAGCTGGGACCAAAGTAACAAAGGTTACCATCAGTAACACACTACGCCGACAGGGAATCAAATCCTGGAGTGCCAGACGTGTCCCCCTGCTTAAGCCAGTGCATGTCCAGGCCTGTCTGAAGTTCGCCAGAGAGCACATGGATGATACAGCAGAGGTTTGGGAGAATGTCATGTGGTCAGATGAAACCAAAATAGAACTTTTTGGTATAAACTCAACTCGTCGTGTTTGGAGGAAGAAGAATACTGAGTTGCATCCCAAGAGCACCAAACCTACTGTGAAGCATGGGGGTGGAAACATCATGCTTTGGGGCTGTTTTTCTGCTAAGGGGACAGGACGATTGATCCGTGTTAAAGAAAGAATGATAGGGGCCATGTATCGTGAGATTTTGAGCCAAAACCTCCTTCCGTCAGTGAGAGCTTTGAATGGTTGACCAAATACTTATTTTCCACTATAATTTACAAATAAATTCTTTAAAATTCCTACGATGTGAATTCCTGGATTTTTTTTTCACATTCTGTCTCTCACAGTGGAAGTGTCCCTATGATGAAAATTACAGACCACTGTCATCATTTTAAGTGGGAGAACTTGCACAATCGTTGGCTGACTTAATACTTTTTTGCCCCACTGTATATATATATATATATATATATATCCATCCATCCATCCATCCATCCATTTACTACCGCTTACTCCCTTTGGGGTCGCTGGTGCCTATCTCAGCTACAATCGGGCAGAAGGCAGGGTACACCCTGGACAAGTCGCCACCTCATCGCAGTATATATATATATATATATATATATATATATGTATATATGTGTGTGTATATATATATATATATATATATACACACACACATGAATACATAAATATACACACACACATATACATCATGTGTGTATGTATGTATATATATATATATATATATATATATATATATATATATATATATATATATATATATATATATATATATATATATGGGCTTCACGGTGGAAGAGGGGTTAGTGCGTCTGCCTCACAATACGAAGGTCCTGCAGTCCTGGGTTCAATCCCAGGCTTTCTGTGTGGAGTTCGCATGTTCTCCTTGTGAATGTGTGGGTTCCCTCCGGGTACTCCGGCTTCGTCCCACTTTCAAAGACATGCACCTGAGGATAGGTTGATTGGCAACACTAAATTGGCCCTAGTGTGTGAATGTGAGTGTGAATGTTGTCTGTCTATCTGTGTTGGCCCTGCGATGAGGTGGCGACTTGTCCAGGGTGTACTCCGCCTTCCGCCCGATTGTAGCTGAGATAGGCGCCAGCGACCCCAAAGGGAATAAGCGGTAGAAAATGAATGAATGAATGAATATATATATATATATATATATATATACATGAATATACACACACATATATATATATATATGGATACATACATATGTATACATACTTATACATGTGTATATATATGTATATATATATATATATATACACATACACATATACACACACACATATATATATATATATATATATATATATATATATATATATATATATATATACAGTATATATATGTTCGGGAGACGGCGTGGCGAAGTTGGTAGTGTGGCTGTGCCAGCAATCTGAGGGTTACTGGTTCAATCTCCACCTTCGACCATCCTAGTCACGTCCGTTTTGTCCTTAGGCAAGACACTTCACCCTTGCTCCTGATGGGGCCTGGTGAGCGCCTTGCATGGCAGCTCCCGCCGCCGGTGTGTGAATGGGCGAATGTGGAAATACTGCTAAAGCGCTCATTAAAAAGGGGTAGAGTACAACCCATTTACCATACATACATATACCTGTATAAACATATATATATATATATATATATATATATGTATGCGCTTTAATGTCTCTTTAGTGTCTGACTCATCCTAAGGATTAATATTTTTAATCACATGACTTCTTGCTGGAGATAATTTCTTTTTGCAAGGCTTATTTATAGTTCTGCATTAAACAGAATATACAGTAGTTGTATTTTGACACGCTGGGAAGATCCAGCTTTCTGTAACACGAATGACAAGCAACTCAAACTGACAGAATGATACTCAGTAATCCATGGTAAGGATTTGTTCCCACTCTTACTCTTTTGAACCTTTCTTCCCCAAAGCCCTTCTTCACTACTTTTATTTTCTATTCCCGTCCCTCCTCCCCTACATTTGCTGCCGACCTACATCCCGTTTACACAGTTTCCCATGCAAGGCTTTCACTATCATGACTGACTGTAGTGAATCCCTTTGATACTTCCCCAGTGAAGATCTTTAAACAAGTCAGCTGACAGGCTTTAAGGAGGACGACTCGCACCATTCAGCCAACTCCCAGTTTGCGGTGTACAGCGTAGTTAATCCCTAACCTGCTTGGGAAATGGGTCAGAGGCCGGGGCTACTGACAGGGCTCTCGATGGGGTCTGCTTACCTTGCAGCTTACACAGGAAAATCTTTAATATGGCGGGATTTGGGATGTGAGTGGGGGATTTTAATGCCATAATCTGCAGGGTGATAGTTAGGATAGTGGGATGTGTGTTGTTTGTTTTCGAAATTCACCCCCCATCAAGCTCAATTGACAAACTGTGTGTATAAAGGAAGGCACATGTGTGTAGTTTCTGTTCTCGTATGTTGAAACACTAACGGATGGAGGGATGTCACTTCCTGTTATGCCTTGTGGTTTGTCTTGAGACACTTTGCTTCAAGACACACATAAAAAAATGTATGTCTTAAAAAACAAGAACAAAAATTGCTTGTTGGAAAATGCTGATCTATGAAACGCTGTGCTTTTCAGCTCCTAGGAATATTGAGGATAACATTTAAGAGGATCTGCATTGTGGTTTAGTTTCGATAAAAGCAGCCAGTACTGTGCAGTAAGGTGCACACTGCCTGCAACCACTCATATCCGGTGAGCGCCTTTTTGCGTGCTTCCCTTTTTGATGAGTTTGGAGTGTTTGTCAGGGTAAGTGGACAGTTTGTCTTTTAGCATTTCAGGCTTTGTCATTGCTTAAATTGTGTAAATTATTCCAATTGTATTGTTAATCATATAATGTTGGACTTGCAATTATATTGTTGTATTATATATTTTTGCAATACAAATACAGGGGAACCTGTAAATAAAACTGTCGAATTTCTTTGAAACTGCCTAAAAAGTCAAAAACCATCATCGTGTGGGCATTTCCCTCCACTACTTTCCTTTTTCTTTGTATTCTTTGCGTTATTTTTCACCACATAAGTTATAGTGATGGCAAGGAGGAAAGTACAATGACAGTAAATTCCAAAAATGAAAATGGTCTTACACTTACGCCTTTACAAGTGCGAGTGGTTTTACTTTATTTAAAATATTTTTATACACAAGGCAGGAATGTTCGAATGTCACTTAAAACGTTACCTGTGCACTTAATAAAGGTTTTAATGATAGTAACTTTGAATGGATTATTTTCACTTTGCATGGTTATTGTACCTATGGGGAAAAGTTGTTTTTGCATTCTGTAACTGATTGTGTTCAACTTTGTTCTTGCCTCCCCATAGCAACGTGCACTAATCAGAGGCATGCATATATTTGCATTCATTTGTTTTAGTTTGGCCCCCCGCTTGCAAACTAGTACGCACCGATCGGTCAAACAGAGCCGGCCGCCACTACAGAGACAGTATTGTTGACTCTTCATCAAAGCAGTAGTTTAAGGTTCCTAATTTTCTTTGTACTCTGCCGCCTTTGTTGTGTAGCACGTCACCTATTAAAACTTGCCGTCGTGTTACAATTTGGTCCTGAAAAACATAGCCTGGGGTGGACTGATGTGCAGCAACACGCCTGAAGACTGATGGAATTTACTTGGCACTCTAATGTTGGTTTCAGCTGTGAATCATCATGTTGCTGCTGTCATTTCTACCTCTTTTCAATCTTTTAGCCATCAGTGTAGTCTTACCTTTAGTACTCCATTTGCTTTCTATGACAGTCTATTGCAAACATGTCTTCACCACAGTTAAAAGCTTATCTAATGTCTTTGGACAGCCTTGAACCCTTCAGGTTATGGGCACCTCTATTTGGAAGTCTTCTGATTAACTGCATTTTTAAATCACGGAAATGTACATTATCTGTTACAGGGTCAAACCTTTGTAATTTTAAATGTTCAGGTAATACTCTACGTAACATTTTTAAAAGTTTTAGCTGTTGTACAAGTTTAAAAACAAGTTAGCCAGTTAACAGTAAAACAAACTAAAAAAAACTGAAAGTGTGTTGCAAAAAAGCAATAAGAAACCCAGGAAAAAGTCAAACTTGATATGTTAAGGTCTTGTGGGGGGTTGAACTATGAGAGTAAAAAGTTTAGTCCCCATTTTGTGCCAGCTGGTGATAGTTTTGTTGTGTTTATGCCTTATGTGTGTAACACTGTGTTCCAATGAAAGATACAACTATCCATTTTATATCACTGCCAATTTGTGCACAAACTAAAAGTATAAATCTGTTCCTGCTAAAAATAGAACCATCTGCCTGACATGGGCCACTTTGTTTTTCTTGGACAGGTATGAGGTAGCAGAAAATAGTCTTGTTCTGTATTTCTGCTGCACTGTCAGCCTCTTTTCATTTTTTTTTCTGATTAAATGGCTTGTCTAACTTATCCCCTTGATTCTCTTGATCCACTTTTTGCATATGCACTCTAACTCTGCGTTCTACGAAATAGACGCCATAAATCACATACAACAATGGAGTGAGACCGGAGGACACATACATTAGCAACACTAACATTACACTCACCTTTTAACTGCTACGTCATGCTTGGTCAGCAATATACTGGAGACAAACAAAATTAATGAACTTGCAGTTCCCGTCCATGTTTGATAGTTGGCAAAGCACCAAGCTTTAATTTAGAATTTTGAGTGAAGCCTGTTTTTGAAGCATTGCTTTGCTTTTTACATAAAATTGCCCTGAAATCATTGTTATTAAAAAAGGGGTATTCCAAATTTCTGATGGGTTTATTTCTATTGCTTGATTAAACACATTGTCCCAAGACTTGTATCTATGTAGTTTCATTGGATTCTCTTTACTTAGCCACTGTCATACAAAAAGGTGGAACCTGTGGACCTGGAGGAGTTCTTTATTTTTATCATTTCTTATATATATTTATTTTTTGTCCTGTTCAGCTACTCAGGCAAATCATATAGTTGATGTAGGTGCCCATATCGGCTGTACACATTTACTTTACAAAAGAGAAGTGTGGGATGCTTCTCTTGTTGCCTTGTTTGTATTTGACTTTATTAAATGGACTTGTATGATTATTTGGTGCAGCCGGAAAAAAAGAGGGAAAAAAGGAAGGCAAAGGGGAAATTGCGGGGACAAGAGGGGGATAAGACAGAGCAGCAAACACAACAATAACAACAACAACAACAACAGAACAACATCAGCAAATAGGATATGTACAAATATGATGGTAAAAGTGATTGAAATTAAGCAGTTAGTGAAATAAATAGTAATACAGAAATGACAATGAACATTATTACATAAAAAATGGAGCAATACAAATACCAAAAGAAATAGCACTATTGATAATGAATGATAATAATTACATCTATTACCAACAATACAATTGTTCAAATGCAACAATACATATATGTAATTATAACTTGAAATACAAAAGAAAGCAAATAAATGGAGGGGTTGAAAGAGAAGCCAACTATATCAACCTTGTAGATTGTTTTAGTAACAATAGGTTAAGCTGTGTCAGTGTGCCATGTGTTACCCAGTTTCCCGTAGGGCAACAACGTTAATATGTTTGATGAAATGTGATTATATGCATGAGTGTATGTATGTATACGTACTTGTATATGCACAAAAACATTGTCCCAAGACTTGCATCAATGCAGTTTCTTTAGTTTCTCTGTTTCAACTCTTTACTTAGCCACAGTCATATGAAGCAGTGGAGCCTGTAGACCTGGAGGAGTTTTTGATGTCACAGCTTCGAAGCGGCGACTCTGTGCTGATGTTGGAACTTGGTGACTTCCCTGACGACGACCTGAAGGTGGAGCAGGTGGAGAAGGAGCGCCGCACCGTCCGGCTTGCTGTCCCTCACGACGGGTCAGTTGCCAGAGAAATGACGTGTTGAAATACATGACATGTTTACGCTTGGACAATTCAACATGTTTAAAAAGGAAGAGGGAGAAGCTGAGCCAATTTAATTATATTCATTCCCAGTGTTTATCATATACAGATGTTTTATTCACTCCTTGTGTTCAATAGGCACGTTCACAGATAATTTGAGGGGGAGGTGCAGAAGCCAGAAAAATGGGGAACCCATTGCAAAAAATATAAATGAAATAAATATTATTTTGATAAAAATTACGGCAGGATATTTTGACTTCTATAAAAACAAATACATATAAAATGATAAAACTGAATTAAAAAATGTTTGCAATATACTGTACACACTTATTTTGTTAATTTTTTTACGACAGAGTTGAAGCATAAGCAGTATCAAGCTAACAATATACAACAAATACTTTATACTTCAACAGACGTAGAAGCTCAACTTAAGACCCACCTTTCATCTCAATAATCAGAATTTTAACTAAAACAAAACTAATGAAAATAATTAGTAGAACAGCAAAACTGCTTATTATTTAAAACTAAATTGATTACCTGCCTGTTTCTCCTGTCAGAATGGGTAGCTCAGTTGTTAAAATGCTTACTTGTAAAGTGAAAAACGTGGGTTCAGCACTCAATTTGGGCATGGCTACATTTTATTTATTTACATTTTTTTTACAGATTAAACTGAGATTTGTTATGCAATGAAAAAGCCTTATGTTTGCCATTTTCCCAGGGAATTTACCA
This sequence comes from Nerophis ophidion, assembly GCF_033978795.1. Classification (NCBI taxonomy): domain Eukaryota; kingdom Metazoa; phylum Chordata; class Actinopteri; order Syngnathiformes; family Syngnathidae; genus Nerophis; species Nerophis ophidion. The sequence continues at coordinate 30,555,704 of NC_084611.1, read as the reverse complement.
TAATGTGGTATCTTAACTTACGAGCACGACCAAATTCAATAGTGTGTCAAAGTAGCCTTACCTGCTGAAATTAATTTATATCGATTTAATCAATCCTTGTTCACTCCCAAAATACCCAAAAATCTGATATGTGACATGCCATTTATAAAGAAAAGCAAACTTTTAGATTTAAATCATTACAATAGCATTCACTATGAACAACGACAGTAGTTTTATGTCATAGTTAGGAATGTGCAGATCGGTCGGTATCGGACAAGTTTCGTGAAAATATTTGTGATCGGCCATGGTTGATCAATACTTTGTATGCCGATTAAAAATGCCGATTTTCTCTGGCTTACAATGGTTCAATAGCTATTATGTATGTGTCTCCATAACGTGTGTGAAGCCGATTCCCTTAACTTAGGGGTCGGCAACCCAAAATGTTGAAAGAGCCTTATTGGACCAAAAATAAAAAAATCTGTCTGGAGCCGCAAAAAATTAAAAGCCTTATAATGAATGTTATAATGAAGGCAACAGATGATGTAAGTGTCTATATTAGCCTACTATCAAAGGATGATGCAAATCTTCATTGACAGAATTTATGTATGTATATTTAGACTGGAAACACATATCCGATCTGTGTCACTTGAGAGCAAAAAACTCAGATTTTATGTGCATTGTAAAAGGTGCCTTATTAAACAAAGTACACATTTAAAATAAAGTTGCACAAAAATATAGTGAGTGTTTTAACCTAATATGGCATTTTATGGTCATTATAATGTCTTAACATTTCCAACACAACTACCTATTCAGATGTCAATACTGCTCATACAGTGTTAAAAGCAGAATTTTTTTTTTGTCGCACTCTCATTTTGTGTTTATGTCCTTGTTTTGTAGAGTGGAGTTGGATCCCCACGTGAGAGATTGCGTCAAGAGTTACACCCAGCCGTGGCTTGTGGTGTCTAGAAGGTCAGACCTTTCATATAGTGACCTTGCCTTTAGTTACTCAAATATACCTTGGATTATAAATGGTGAAACTGGGTGGAGGGTGCATGCTTTTGGATAATAGCAACACCAAACAAGAGAAGTGTATGCCCAAGAGGCTTAAACAGGAAGCAAGACACATCAGAAAACCTTGATAAATGCTATACACCTCCTATCTGATCTACACACACAATGTGTTCTATGAGACTATGTTCTGTCGTTATCTACTTTGATTTGTACGGAGGTGTATCAGTCGTAGCCATGCATGTTGTTTCGGGTGTGTGCATGGAACCACAAAAAAGTGTGTGTTTCTGTGTGTGATTAGGTGCCAAGGGGATGGCTGGAGCGCGTATTCGGAGCGAGCCGGCCTGCACAAGCTCCTTCAAAAACAGACGTTTGAGTCCGACGTCCAGTCAGTCAAAGAGGAGAAAATGGTAAGAAGCACAAGCACTTTGTTCAAGGAAGTGAACAACACTGCTTGTATCCTAGGGGGCATTTAAGTCTATGAGAAATACTGTATAAGAACTGGGTCAGCTTCTAAGGTATTTGTCACATCATAGGTGTGCTTCGAACAAAGATGTGTTACTTTATTCTCTTAAAGGGGAACTGCCCTTTTTTGGAATCATTCTTTTTTATGCCTTATAAATCCTTACTAAATGCTAGCAATAGGTGGCTAACAATGCAGGCAATGGAGATTTGATGTATTGAGCCTACAATGCACGCTAAAAAAACATCCTAAAACCTCCATCAACGTTTTATATACAGTAAATGCAGTAAGTAAATACTATATGTAATGTAGTAATAGGCCCATTTATTAAATACCGCATTTTTCGGAGTGTAAGTCACTCCGGAGTATAAGTCGCACCTGCCGAAAATGCATAATAAAGAAGGAAAAAAACATATATAAGTCGCACTGGAGTATAAGTCACATTTTTTGGGGAAATTTATTTGATAAAACCCAACACCAATAATAGACATTTGAAAGGCAATTTAAAATAAATAAAGACTAGTGAACAACAGGCTGAATAAGTGTACGTTATATGACGCATAGATAACCAACGGAGAACGTGCCTAGTATATTAACGTAACATATTACGGTAAGAGTCATTCAAATAACTAACATATAGAACATGCTATTTGTTTACCAAACAATCTGTCACTCCTAATCGATAAAACCGATGAAATCTTATACGTCTAGTCTCTTACGTGAATGAGCTAAATAATATTATTTGATAGTTTACGGTAATGTTTTAATAATTTCCCACATAAGTCGCTCCTGAGTATAAGTCGCACCCCTGGCCAAACTATGAAGAAAACTGCGATTTATAGCCAAAAAAATACGGCAATTAGTACCGCGGTAATTTATTTGTACCGGTGTACCGTACAACCCTAATATAGTGTAATATATTCACGGACATCTGCGTGGATCTACGTTAGCTTTATTTTTCAACTCTCTTTCGTGAACAACTTACATGTAACGTGTAAGCAAAATATGCCACAACGTCAATTCCGGCCCTTCAACAACCGCTAATTCTTCAAAATCTAAATATATATCCATATATTACAAATAGCCTATTATTTGCGCACTATTGACTAGTGATGCATTAAAAATTTGGCTGCCGAAAAAGAACTTTGCTCACCGAAACCGGATGTTGTGACTATGGATCGACTTTTGCTGGCGGGCGGAGTCTACACACACAGAGGACATAGCTCGCCCAAAGATGACGAAAAGCAGCATTCGTGTTGCATTTCCTTTTTGACTAAAGTCCCATTTGAAAAGATCAGATTCTAGTCAGATTCAGACAACCTGATGATCAGATTTGGAGCACTTTGGAGCTTTTAGACTAGTAAAAAAATCCCAAAAATTCAGATTTTGTCTGAAGCGTAAACAGGGCCAACGTCCCTTATTTTAATTTATCATCTTGTTGTGGGGGAGACTGTCTCATACATGCACATGCATCTTCCACTCTATCAATTCCTTTTACAAAGTAGCGTATAGTTCAAACTTACAGTTGTCAGTATACTTGACATAGAAGCGCTAAAAACTACAACATGGCTGACGTGGAGAAGACAGTCGAAGTGGAGGCACGGAAATAAGAACACCCACCAAAAGAGATAGTTAGAATGACGGTATGTAAAACATAATCTATGCTAAATGTTGACCAAAAAACACTATTATATGTTATGTCGACCACAATGAAGTCTTTTAGATGCAGCAAAAATGTATATATATTTGAAATAATATCATATTATGACCCATACTTGTCCAGGGTGTACCCCGCTTTCTGCCCGAATGAAATTGAGATAGGCTCCAGCACCCCCGAGACCCTGACAGGGACAAGTGGTAGAAAATGAATGGATGGTATGGCATATTATGACCCCTTCAAGATGTACATCAAAGCCTCATTTGTTTAATGTATACAAATCTAGCTATGGATGGGTCAGCGGCAGTATCATACAGTCTCTATCCTTCATGATGTTATTAAAAGATTAAGTTTGGTAGGACACATATTACTGTTAGAACAACATTAAAAAGTCACTTTTGTATCATCGAGTGACTTTTAAAGTACAGTGACGTTGTTGCTGTCTTATTCCACCCAGCAGATCTATTCAGGGTGTACAATGTTTGTAGTGAACGCTCCACTTTTAATTGCTTCCTAGCTCTCTTTCTTGGCCCACAACTAACATTTGGAGCCAAGTTCCCATTCTCTATTTGTCTCAAATTGACCATTACTTAACTGCAGGCCTTAGGCACGCCAACCAATCCGGAGCCTTGCGATGAACAGCCCCGCTCTCTGGTGTACAAAGCTAGCCGAACAGGCTTCCTATGTCACCCTGCCCATGCCAGTCCTGTTTAATCATGCCAAACCAAAGGACCTTTATTGGAGGGGCAAGGTTCCCATGATGTGCATGCCAGATAACGCGTGACAGGGATGGGATGAACGGTATTATTGTCTTTCAGCGCGTAATGGCTCTCTTCTGTTTGGTCTGGTCCGCTACCCCAGCCCTCGGGATAATGGTGTGATACTCGGACAGTCCAATCCCGGGTTTTGATTGATGTGTGTCTGGACTGAAAGAAACAAGGACAGTCGAGGGGCAAGGCTAGAGGGTCCTTTGCCCAAAAAGAGATCCAGCCTGAGAGCAGCTTGGTTTTACCCTAAAGGGCTGTACTGGAGACTAATAAGTAATTCCATACGGCTCTGCTACTACCACCCTGAGAGACATCCAACTGGTGGACAGCGGATGCTCAGTTAGTTCATTCAAATTAAGCCTAATGACTAACGGGCCTTACTAATTAACACTTGCCTGCCCACACAGTCTAATGAGGTCCAATCCAAGTACTGCATCATATTGAGAAGTGTTTATAGTATTTTTTTGATTGTAATTCACACTGATGTGGGACTGCACTACATCATACCAAATTGTTAGTTATTTTTTGAATAATTAATTATATTATCTAATGTAATGTTTGAAAAATGTTACAGTAATTATAAATATATTTACCCAGAGAGAGGAGCGAGACATTCGTGTTTGATAATTATACTAATAATATAATATAATATAATATAATAATATATACAATTATTATTTTTAAATATTTATAAAAATACAAATTTAACATTCCTAATTATAAATCAAATACAATGTTAAGTATATATTTCAATTAAGATATTTTTAAATAATAAAGTCATACAAATACTACTACAACTAGTACAAATAATACAATATAGAAAATATAACACACACATATAAATATATATATATATATATATATATATATATATATATATATATATGTGTTATATATATATATATATATATATATATATATATATATATATATATATATATATATATATATATATATATATATATATATATATATGTGTTATATTTTCTATTATTGCCCCTTTTTGTGTCAAAGTAATTTCTAACACATTTGTTTGTACTCAGTCTGTAACACAACATTGAATAAATAAATAAATGAGTAAGTAAATAGGGCTTCACGGTGGGAGAGGGGTTAGTGGGTCTGCCTCACAATATGAGGGTCCTGCAGTCCTGAGTTCAATGCCAGGCTTGGGATCTTTCTGTGTGGAGTTTTTACGTCCTCCCCGTGAATGCGTGGGTTCCCTCCTGGTACTCCGGCTTCCTCCCACTTCCAAAGACATGCACCTGGGGATAGGTTGAATGTGAATGTGAGTGTGAATGTTGTCTGTCCATCTGTGTTGGCCCTGCGATGAGGTGGCGACTTGTCCAGGGTGTACACCGCCTTCTGCCCGATTGTAGCTGAGATAGGCTCTAGCGCCCCCCGCGTCCTCAAAAGGGAATAAGTGGTAGATGGATATATATATATTTATATATATATATAATGATGCATATTGTATTATATTTTAAAATGCATTACAAAAAACAAAACGTTTTTTTGCCTTTACAAATATTATCATTATTATAGTGTAGTATTTTAGTTTTTTCTCTGAATATTATTCTTTTATTACCCCAAAATAGTGGTAAAGTAACGACTATTTTTCTCATAAATATGATGACTTTATTCCAGAGATATTTTCAATTTCTCATCCCATTTGTTGGTCTTTTCAGAACATACTCATTTGGAAGCTGATAGTGTTTGAGTGTCAAAAAGCCACAGTAATGTCCCTTTAGTCTTGTTAGCCACTCATCTACATGCTCGTATCTAATTACATCAGCTAAGAATGCATCAATATTGTTATTGACGGCTGTCTTGGGTATCCCTATGTTGCAATGTGGTCTATTTGCGGCATTATTGCCCTTCCGTTTTGAGGATTAAATTATACATACAGGCTATAACATGAGGTAAAATATAATGTAAGTGAAAAGAGCCCTTTACTATCTTTAGCATACCATACAGCACATACACAATAGGCAGGAGACATTGCCCGAGGGCTAAAACACTGTCATGACTGTCAGAACTGTCTAGATGCCTGTCAGCTGTTTGTTGTATCCTTGACAACATAATAGCAAGAGTCTGCCTTTCCAATCTGAAGTGGGATTTACACTTGACAAACCCCTTTTTTTGAGGAAAAGTCTGTCACCTCTTTCATTGTATTGTTTTTTTATATTCTCTCCATCCCACACATTTATCCACATCAGCTCCACTCCTTCCTCTTTCTTTTTTATATCCTCTCCAACCTCTAACCCTTTGTCTTTCTGTTGCCCACATCCCAGGTCAAGTCCCCGACTCTAGTGGTGCTGAATGATGACTCTGGCCGCACGCTGACCTCCTCTGACTTTAACCTGCGCTGTTTGACTCCGGACCAGAGGGTGGAGGGCCTGCTGGCCTTCAGCAGTCACGAGGAGCTGGACCGCTTCAACCAGGATGCTCGGCAGGGAAACCGACACCCCAAGCTTTTTGCACTGTATCCACCCGCTGATGAGGTAAGGTCTTAAAACTGCCTTATCCAATTACACTCTGATGTCGCTTTTTGATGCAGTACCACCTGAGGGATTGAAGGTCACGGGCATTCAATGTTAGGTGCAGTGATTTCACCAGATTCTCTGAACCTTTTGATGGTATTACGGACCGTAGATGGTGAAATCCCTAAATTCCTTGCAATAGAGAGAACTGTTCTTAAATTGTTTTTTTTTGCTCACGCATTTGTTCACAAAGTGGTGACCTTCACCCCATCCTTGTTGTGAATGACTGAGCATTTCATGGTAGCTGTATTTATACCCAATAATGGCACCCATCTGTTCCCAATTAGCCTGTTCACATGTGGGATGTTCCAAATAAGTGTTTGTTGAGCATTCCTCAACTTTTTCAGTCTTTTTTGCCACTTGTGCCATCTTTTTTTAAACATGTTGCAGACCTCAAATTCCAAATGAGCTAATATTTGCCAAAGATAACAAAGTTTACCAGTTTGAACGTTTGCAGTGTATTCAATTGAATATACAAACCCCGTTTCCATATGAGTTGGGAAATTGTGTTAGATGTAAATATAAACGGAATACAATTATTTGCATATCTTTTTCAACCCATATTCAACTGAATGCACTATTAAGACAAGATATTTGATGTTCAAACTCATAAACTTTATTTTTTTTTGCAAATAATAATTAACTTAGAATTTCATGGCTGCAACACGTGCCAAAGTAGTTGGGAAAGGACACGTTCACCACTGTGTTACATCACCTTTTCTTTTAACAACACTCAATAAACGTTTGGGAACTGAGGTAACTAATTGTTGAAGCTTTGAAAGTGGAATTCTTTACCATTCTTGTTTTAAATAGAGCTTCAGTCGTTCAACAGTACGGGGTCTCCGCTGTCGTATTTTACGCTTCATAATGCGCCACACATTTTCGATGGGAGACAGGTCTGGACTGCAGGCGGGCCAGGAAAGTACCCGCACTCTTTTACTACGAAGCCACGCTGTTGTAACACGTGGCTTGGCATGGTCTTGCTGAAATAAGCAGGGGCGTCCATGTTAACGTTGCTTGGATGACAACATATGTGGCTCCAAAACCTGTATGGACCTTTCAGCATTAATGGTGCCTTCACAGATGTGTAAGTTACCCATGCCTTGGGCACTTACACCCCCATACCATCACAGATGCTGGCTTTTGATCTTTGCGCCTATAACAATCCGAATGGTTATTTTCCTCTTTGTTCTGGAGGACACCACGTCCTCTGTTTCCAAATATAATTTGAAATGTGGACTTGTCAGACCACAGAACACCTTTCCACATTGCATCAGTCCATCTTAGGTGAACTCGGGCCCAGCCAAACCGGCGGCATTTCAGGATATTGTTGATAAATGGGTTTGGCTTTGCATAGTAGAGTTTTAACTTGCACTTACAGATGTAGCGATCAACTGTAGTTACTGACAGTGGTTTTCTGAAGTGTTCCTGAGCCCATGTGGTGATATTCTTTACACACCGATGTCAGTTTTTGATTCAGTACCGCCTGAGGGATCAAAGGTCTGTAATGTCATCGCTTACCTGCAGTGATTTCTCCATATTCTCTGAAGCTTTTGATGATTTTACGGACCGTAGATGGTAAATCCTCAAAATTCCTTGCAGTAGCTCGGTGAGAAATGTTGTCCTAAAACTGTTCGACAATTTGCTTACAAAGTGGTGACCCTCACCCCATCCTTATTTGTGAATTACTTAGCATTTCATGGAATCTGCTTTTATACCCAATCATGGCACCCAACTGTTCCCAATTAGCCTGCACACCTGTGGGATGTTCCATATAAGTGTTTGATGAGCATTCCTCAACTTTATCAGTATTTATTGCCACCTTTCCCAACTTCTTTGTCACGTTTTGCTGGCATCAAATTCTAAAGTTAATGATTATTTGCAAAAAAAAAAAAAAAAAGTTTATCAGTTTGAACATCAAATATGTTGTCTTTGTAGCATATTCAACTGAATGGGTTGAAAATGATTTGCAAATCATTGTATTCCGTTTATATTTACATCTAACACAATTTCCCAACTCATATGGAAACAGGGTTTGTACGTTGAAAAGGATTTGCAAATCATTGCATTCTGTTTTTATTTACAATTTACACAAATGCCAACGGGCAGCACGGTGAGACAGGGGTTAGTGCGTCTGCCTCACAATACGAAGGTCCTGAGTATTCCTGGGTTCAACTCCGGGCTCGGGATCTTTCTGTTTGGAGTTTGCATGTCCTCCTTGTGACTGCGTGGGTTCCCTCCGAGTACTCCGGCTTCCTCCCACCTCCAAAGACATGCACCTGGGGATAGGTTGATTGGCAACACTAAATTGGCCGTATTGTGTAAATGTGAGTTTGAATGTTGTCTGTCTATCTTTGTTGGCCCTGCGATGAGGAGGCGACTTATCCAGGGTTTACCCCGCCTTCCGCCCGATTGTATCTGAGATAGGCACCAGCGCCCCTGTGACCCCAAAGGGAATAAGCGGTAGTAAATGGATGGATGGATGGACAACATGCCAACTTCACTGGTTTTAGGTTTTGTAGATACAGAAGATGAAAGAAACCATACTAAGGTTGTCCCCGTGAGAAATTTTTGAAAATACCTTTATCCAGATCTGCACCAAAAGGTTGTTTCTGCCTTGGTCCCAGACACATCCCTTCATTAATAAGTCATGTGTTTTTATTATTTGGAGATGGAACACCTACTTTCTTTTTTCTTGCACAAATTAAAAAATAATGTGTCTTGTCTGACATATTATTCCAGGAAGACGCAGTAGAGATCCGGCCCATCCCCGACTGCCCAAAAGAACACACTGGAGACCGCATCCTGATCCGAACCCAGGCCATCAAGTATGTCATACATTTTCTTCTAGCAGCTTTTCTTTTGGCTCCTTCAAGAGAGAGAAACAGCAGATGGTTGTATCGGCATCAAGATGTTGTAAAGCAGGGACAGTGACGACATTGAGCATTCTTGAATGGCTCGTCCAAACATGACGAGGTCACTCCTGTTTAGCCACTAATTTACTGCACCTCTCATACCTTTTCCTCCACGAAAGTGGAAAATATTTTAATTGAACTTATTTCCTGGTTTGCGGTTGAACCCCCATAGCACATATACTGTAAATAAAGTCCTCACAGACACAGCAAAGAAAGACTTAAAATGAATAACTAAAAAAGAAGAAATACAAGAATAGCGCAGAGCAAAACCTCAATTACACGTCTAAACCTTTGAGTCACGTGCTATTGCTGAACGGCCAATGTTTTTTTTCTCCTTAGGTTCGAAATTGACATTGAGCCTATATTTGCTACCATGGCCTTGTATGACTTGAAAGAGAAGAAAAAGGTAAGAACATATATAGTGTCGCGCAAAAGTGAATACACCTTTTTCCAGCAATCATTTTGTAATAGCTTCTCAAGGTACAATACTTTAGAGTTTACTATACTTTAAAGGCCTACAGAAATGAGATTTTCTTATTCAAACGGGGATAGCAGGTCCACTCTATGTGTCATACTTGATCATTTCGCGATATTGCCATATTTTTGCTGAAAGGATTTAGTAGAGAACATCGACACTAAAGTTCGAAACTTTAGGTCGCTAATAAAAAAGCCTTGCTTTTACCGGAAGTAGCAGACGATGTGCGCGTGACGTCACTGGTTGTAGGGCTCCTCAAATCCTCACATTATTTACAATCATAGCCAGCAGAAGCTAGAGCTATTCGGACCGAGAAAGCGACAATTTCCCTATTAATTTAAGCGAGGACAGAAGATTCGTAGATGAGAAAATTAGAGTGAAGGCCTAAAAAAAAAAAAAAAGTAAAAAAAAAAAGGCGAGGGCAGTGAGAGCGATTCAGATGTTTTTAGACACATTTACTAGAATAATTCTGGGAAATCCCTTATCCGCCTATTGTGTTGCTAGTGTTTTAGTGAGTTAAATAGTACCTTAAAGTCAGAGGGGTGTGGCCACGGGTGTTTTGACGCCAGAGTCTCTGGTCACGGCAGCTGCAGGAGGACGCTGGCTCCGCTGATCTCCGGTGAGAGGTGACTTATTTCCACAATTTTCTCACCGAAAACTGCCGGTTGACATGTAGTCGGGATCCATGTTCGCTTGACCGCTCTGATCCATAGTAAAGCTTCACCTCCGGGAATTTTAAACAAGGAAACACCGGCTGTGTTTGTGTGGCTAAAGGCTAAAAGCTTCCCACCTCTATCTTTCTGCTTTGACTTCTCCATTATTAATTGAACAAATTGCAAAAGATTCAGCAACACAGATGTCCAGAATACTGTTTGATTATGCGATTAAAGCAGACTACTTATAGCTTGGATCGGGCTGGACAAATATGTCCGCTACAACCCGAGACATCAAACGCACGCGTCATCATACGAGTCATCGTACCGCAACGTTTTCAACTCGACACTTAGCGGGAAATTTAAAATTGCAATTTAGTAAACTAAAAAGGCCATATTGGCATGTTTTGCAATGTTAATATTTCATCATTGATGTATAAACTATCAGACTGCGTGGTCGGTAGTAGTGGGTTTCAGTTGGCCTTTAAAGTACTCTGTGTACAACTTGTAGATAATTGTAGATTTGCTATCTAACAATGACTCAACACAGCCATTATTGTGCTAAGAGCTAAATAAAAAGATAATTGTGTTTTGTCTAAAATCATGCGCAGAGGTGGTAACATCATGGTTTGGGTGTGCACAAGTGCTGTTAGGTGCTAGAAGAGTTGCAGTTCAGACGAGACAAACTTGTAGAGTTCGACAAAGATTTGTACAAGAACTGTTATTTTGAACAGTAACTTTAGCTTTGATGCTAACTCTGGGTGTAGCAATTCTTTTTATCAACAATTTGATTCGATCTAATTTTTTTGAACGATTCAATGAGTAGAAATTGATTCAGTAACTTTTTTTTAGAAAAAACAAATCAACCTTTGTGACTGTGAAAAAAATACTGAATAATGGACACTGCAGATGAAGTTTCCAATACTCTTCTTATTTCTTGTAAGGGACTTATTTATAAATGAATTATGGATGCAAACAAGCAAATAGACAACAATAATCAAACTACTTACTTAACGTAAATGACCGCCATAACCACAACACCAGGGGGAGCTCCACAAACCACGTTAAACCCAGATTTCGATCTAACAAAGGTCTTAACTCATTCTCTTTCTATGCCACATCAATGTGGAATGCACTCCCAACAGGTATAAAAGTAAGTGCATCTCAATATTCCTTAAAAACCGCTCTAAAACCACACCTCCAGGCAACTTCAACACTTTACTAATACCCTCCTCCATTCACATCCCATCTCCCCGGATTATAAACAACTCAAATGTACTTCTAATGTATATACTTGTTTTTATGCTATGTGAACTCACTATGTTCTCTGCTGGCTGTACATATCCTACTGTAAGACCTACACTGTTTCAATGTCCACATTTCTCTGTCGATGCAATTGTTGATGACCGAAGTTCTGATATCAACCAAAGCTCCTCATCCCACCCCCCGGATTGTAAATAATGTAAATAATTCAATGTACATACTATGATGATTAACTTGTGTGATGACTGTATTATGTTGATAGTATATATTTGTACCATGAATTGATTAACGTGCACCCCGACTTAAACAAGTTGAAAAACTTATTCGGGTGTTACCATTTAGTGGTCAATTGTACGGAATATGTACTGTACTGTGCAATCTACTAATAAAAGTATCAATCAATCAATCAATCAATGATCAATGGATTGACATCTTATTTGAATTAAGTGCAACCAACACTTCAGGTTGAATTAACAAGAGAAAACACTTTCTGCTCACATTTTCTACATTCTAACAATTTTTAATAAAAGTAAAGTAACCAACATTTTACCAATAGATTACCCTGCTAAATGAAATTCCCCGACCCGGCTATACAGTATCTGTTCTCCGCCCCGGCATCAGTGATAACGGACAGCTTCCCAGGGAAGTGAAGGAAGCCTGTATGCCCCTCATACCTGTTGAGGTTGTTGGCACCTCACTTCCTGATTTCAATAGCCTCTTTCATCCATCTCTTATTTTTATTTGTTTCTAATTAATTGACTTCTCCTTGGCTGCCATGTTGTGTTACGGAAGTCGGTGCATCGTCTGACATGCTAACTTAGCCTATGCAGTTTAAAGTTGTGTTGCGGCTTTAAATTATTGTATTGTGTCGTTTGTATTAGTTGTGGCATTTGCTATCGTGTTGTACCTGGAAGTTTTTGTGTTGTAATTATTGATATTGTCTTGTGGCGTTTGCATCTGTTGTGACCTTTCTGAGCCACCGTAGCCTTTTTGTTCTGATGACGGGCAAAATAGACCTAACCTTTAACATCTTTTATCAATAGGATTGCTGAAATTCATATAAAGTCTGCCGTTGTTATAGGGGAACTGCACTTTTTTTGGGAAGATTGCCTATCATTCACAATCCTTGACATTGTTTTTTTTGCACTGTAATATGTAAAAATCGGCTTGTTATAGTTAGCTAGCAATGGAGCTAAAGGGAACAATCCATTCTGCCGCTAAATCACTTTAAAAATGCATTCAAAAACCGTCAGCGATACTTATTTTACGTTCCGTAATCTGGACAATAACCAAACTGTCGTGAAATTGTTATTGTAAGAGCGAACACTGAAGAAATATTTCTAGCGTAGTAACACATCAAACTGCAAAGGTATATACGGCAAGAGATGAGCTAGCTTCTATGTCAGCGCGAAACGCGTTTGAGTTTGTAATGCACAACACTGCGATAGAAGACCAATTTGTACTGACTGAAAAACATGAACAGTCATATTACAGTATCTGTAAAGTATTAGCCCACATTTAATGTTTTGTTTGTACACAGCTACCGATACAGCATATGCTGTCTGTCATGATACACACATGACGTGCTGCATGTATCATGACCAATATAGAGTATGACTGACTCGATGGACAGTTGTCTCTTTGTCCGGCTGGCTGGGGACATTTTTTATGGTTTTTGGGGGTAAGCACACCATTTATGTCGAAACAGCTTGTCTCCAAATTCCACATTTGCATTTTCGATTCGATTTCACCTCACTCTATCAGCTTCCGTCTGTTCCAACGTCTGACCCTCTTCTTCATGCTCTCTTCTAGAAGCAGCAGTTAATCATTTGTTCATTTAGATTCATAAAGATAATGTTGTGAATCATCATTTGTCCAAAAAGAGTCATGTTCATTTTCTGTTACCAAGTATGCCATGATTAGAAGACACACAAGCTTTTTGTATTTGAAAGTATGAACACACTGGAAGTCGGATGTGCACTGCTATGGAAGCAAAAATCAATGCAAAGAAGAAGTCAGCCGTGGAAATGATTTAAATCAGTGGTCCCCAACCGGCCGCAGAATAATTTTTTATTAATTTTTATTAAAAAAAAAAATATATATATATATATATTTTTTTAAATCAACATAAAAAACACAATATACACTTACAATTAGTGCACCAACCACAAAAACCTCCCTTTTTCATGACAAAAAAAAAAAAAAGGATTCCCCCCCCCGGGCCGCGGGACAATTTATTACGCATTGACCGGTCCGCGGATACAAAAAGGTTGGGGACCACTGATTTAAATGACCAAAATACGGTAGATATAGAACATATCACGTATTGTTATGAATGCATCTGTTACTACATTATATCTAGACTTTCAGTGTGTACACAACACGTTGATGGAGGGTTTTTAATTTATCATACAGGGCTTTGACATTTAGTTGCATCTTCCAAGTGTTTTTTATCATCTTTAAATTCCTATTTGAAAAAAAAAAAGATATGTGTCCAAAAGGGAATAAGCGGTAGAAAATGGATGGATGGATGGATGTGTTCTTGTCTCCTGTGAACGAGAGCCAACATTCCAAGAAAAAAAGCAAAGTTCCCCTATAAATAATCCAATGTATTCCTTTTTCTAGTATAGAGGAAATAGATTGATTCCCTTTTAAAACAATCTTGGATCGACACCTATCTTCCGAAAGGCAAACTTGTTGAGTACAGGTCGATATACTTGAAATTTAGGAATTTACGTCAATGTATGGATCAATCGTTACACTCCTAACTCTAACACAACTTGGTGGCTGTCCTGGCTGGTCCATAATATTAAAGACTCTCTGTGGTGTACAATCGTTTAAAAAGAAAACTGCACAACATGAGAGGTGTCCTGTCTAGTGCAGAATTATTATAGACAACTAATACAGTTACTGGGTTGCCACAGCAATAACAAATTTTATTATCCTTATTATAAGCAAATGTATCATAATAATGCTTTTGTTGCTGTTATTTTCAGTTACGAATAGTACTCTTGTTCCTCTTTAAATAAGTCATTAGACCATAATAAAGCTATCAGCATAACTTTGACTCCATCTGAGGCCAAGGACCCTGGCAAAAAAACATTTCTTAGTATCTCCACTGGTTATTAAGCACAAGCTAAATCCTTCCGGCCTTTTCACCCCCAGAAAAAAAAAGAAATCCAGCTCAGTCAATCCATCAAAAACAAGCAAACAACCGTGGCTCAAAGTACTTGGCTTGGAAAATACTGCACGGTATTAGTAGTGATAGAGCTAAAACATGTTGTAGGTCACAGTATTCCTCGCTGATGTTGAGTGCTTTAAGATGTGCAATACTGCAAGAGACATGCCACACTATAATATCATGTGGAATAAAACTAATTAATTCAATCAGTATTAGTGTATTTGTTTAATAATGTGGAATCCTGCTCCATTGAGCTGGAATACAAGTTGAATTAATCGTAGATTTCTATTAGGGCAGGGGTCGGGAACCTTTTTGGCTGAGAGAGCCATATAAGCCAAATATTTTGAAAAGTATTTCCGTTAGAACCTTATAATATTTTTTTTTAAGACTGAATACAACTAAATGCGTGCATTTTTAAGTAAGACCAACATTTTTGGAGCATAGTAAGTCTCTTATTCTTTTTAATAACATTGTTATTCTGAAGCAAACCAACAATAAATAAAATACTACTTACCATTAATGCGACTTCTTGAACAGGTGCGGTAGAAACCGTATGGATGGATTAAAATGCATGAGAATATTTTCTATTTTGAACGTTATTTTTGACACTAATTACCAGCGGAATTATTCAGTACTTACCGTGTTACGCAATGGCAGCTAAGATTTATCTGAGAGCCAGGTGCAGTCATCAAAAGAGCCACATCTGGCTCTAAAGCCATAGGTTCCCTACCCCTGTATTATGGGATGCACTGTTATTTGAATAAGAGCCACCTGAAAGGCAACACAACATGAGCTGCAGGGCTGTTGTACTCTATGTATAATAAGATGTGTGTTTGGCTCTTACAAGTTACAGTCACTCACAAAAGTAAGAGGAGATCATTGTGCCCTGCTTCACAATGTCACAGAAAATGTTGGAATTCATGTTTCACCTCAATAATATTGGTTGACCAGAGGGCCACTTCTACTATTGTGTCAAGTCCATTCATCCATGTTAACCTGTTTACTGTTCAGAATTATATGAAACATTAAATTTAGCGGTCTATAATGGGGTATTCTAATCCAATGTATTGTCATAGAATATTGGGCTGATATCCGCAAGACAAAAAGTATCGAATTATATTAGCTTGCATCTAAAATCTCTGATAAAAGTGCTCCAATAAAAGCAGTCCTTCAGCGCATTTACTTGTGCAAAGCTCAACAGCTAAATTAAGGCTCTGAATCTTTGGGCACCACAGGATTAGATTTTTAAGGGTTACTATTTGATTTAGAATCGATTTTAGAGTCAAATGATTTTCGATTCAAAATCAATACTTTTAAAGAAAAAAAAAAGCCATTGATTGAGACTTTTTAATAGTAGATTGCACAGTACAGTACATATTCCGTACAATTGACCACTAAATGGTAACACCCGAATAAGTTTCTCAACTTGTTTAAGTCAGGGTCCACGTTAATCAATTCATGGTAAAGTTCTATAATTACCTACATTCCTCCATAAAATAGATAAACAGGTCTGTTAAATTTATATTTTACTTAAAAAAATGGGTTTGTTTCTACCCAAACATTTATTAAAGTTAAATACAAATCAGGCAACAAGAGACAGCAGATATGGATATCTACATCAACAATGTGATTACTGGCTGGACAACACAGATTTATAAAAAAAAAATTTTTTTAATAATTTATAATCGTTACATATAAGAATCGCGATTTATTAGAAAAATTTTTTTTTTTTTGCACCCCTAATCTAAATATCGTCCAAAAACACAAGGTTGATCTTTTGTTGTATTTTAGTGAAGTCATTTACAAAACGTAAACATGGCTGGCTATAGTCTACTAGAAGCTAGCTGGCAACTGCATTACACAACAACTAAGCACACAAGCTAAACATGTGTCATAAGTTTCATTTAATTGAACAATACTGCAGCCTAAAAAAGACATTTGTCAATACAAACATCTATCAAATAATTATAGTTGCTTATGACTTATAGACACAAAGTCTCCAAGGCAGAAGCGAATAAGAAAGTATCCTGTAACAAACGTGTCCACATCTTTCAACTTAGTGGCATCATGCGCTTAACATAATTAATTATTGTGCCCGCGAGGTGTTGCCAAAAAGAATATTACCTCTCTACTTCATCTTAAAAGCAGCATACATCTATTCCAGATGGTTATTGATAAACAGGTAGTGTATTCCCATGCCTGATTTCACTTGATTTCTAATATTCCATATTAAAAAATACTAAAAGTATGTATGATTTGTGCTGGTAATGTATTTGAACAATATCATTATATTCTAATGCTCAAGGCTCCAATATTGGTATTGTATCGGAAGTGAAAAAGTTGAATTAGGACACTCAGAGTCAATAATATTGACGCACCAGCCTGGTCACCAGTCATGTTATGTTAGCATTACCATTAATAGTAATGTTGCTGTTAAAGAATCATGAGATTTTTCTTGTACAAACTTTCACTAACATGTAGTGGTCTATAGTACCAATGGACCAGCCAGGACATCTCTCTATAGTGTGCCCTTGAGGAAAAATCCCTTATGTCTCCTGTAAAACCCTGAAATGGAGAACGTCTGTGTCGCAAACTAGCGGTCACAGGGATTATGGTCGTTCTTACAGTTGGAAGTGTCACATTATCGCTTACTCAAAGTTACCTTTCCTAACTGGTAAGTCAGTGACCCGCAGCCTTATGGAGGTTAATGCAATGTTCTGTAAAGCACAAAAGGTCCGCCGGGCACAGACTGTCTGCTAAAGAGCTGTGAAATGTGTTTTAGGACGCTTTGTTTTGCGTAACATTTGGTCCGTTAAGATTTTTCCCCTTTCCTGTCCCCTCACTCGTTTCCCCTTTTCTACCTATGTTATATTTTCTGCTGCTTCTATGTTGTTTCCCTGCATCCCTTCTTCTTCTCCTCTTGTTTGCCTCATGAGAATTCTCAGCCTCATGTTTGCTTTTCAGCTCACAACAGTTTTGTTGTCGTTTGGCATCTGTGAAATCTGGAACAGATGTTTGTATAAATCCACATAATTCTCTCGTTATTAATCACGGTCAGGTTAGGTGCACGCACATGGTTTGACCCAAGCAGAGGCTTACTTGTGAATGAATGAATTGATGCACGCAGCACTGAGGTTTTGCGAGGATGCTGACGTGTCCATGACATCATGCATATTAATCAAACTATGACATTTGTGAAGGAGAGAGGCATATTAGTAGAACAACCTGAGGCGTGTTCTACTGACTGGTGAGCTTGTTTGAAGACAGCCTCTCATGCAAATACAGTTCAATGCTGATACAGAGATGCAGAACAAAGAAGCTATGAAGATGCATGGAAAAATGCCACATAAAAATGCAAAATGTTGCAATTTGAACGCAAGTGTTTTTCATCGGGGACCTCCAAACATGCCACGGACCCACTGTCCCACATATCACATTGCAATTAAATCCCCCATCTCTTTTTTAGTTAATAGGCTGACTTCCACGAGTGAATACATTTGTAATTAAGCATGAGCTCAGAACAATAGCCCTCTTGTTTTTTAACGCCTTAGCAGCAGAAGACTGACGATAATATGGTGACCACACCCTCTTGTGAACTTTCACTCCTAAAAGGGAACACATCTGTCTCTCTTCCATTTGGCTTCCTGCAGGACGGACTATTATCAACATGAGGTTTCAATCAGAACCAACAGTGACAGAACCAAGCATGTCGTCTGATTCACCGATGTTGTTTAGACATCTGGGACATTTTTGGCTAACCGCACAAGTCTGCTGTGGTGCGGCGTAGTCCATCCAGAGAATCACATGGATCACATGACCCACACATATGGCTTTGTTCATAGCCTGAGGCCGAGGTGATAATATTTCAGTGGTTTGCATTGCAACCAGAGTCCACGGAATCACATCATTTCAAATACTTTCAAATATTTCCATTCATGCATACTTCTTCTTTGGACATGGTTACATGAAGGTATTTTTCAATGTCATTGAAATGTTTAGAACAATACTTAAAAAGTCGGAGTGGGCCAAAAATTGTGTTTAATGTTATGATATTTTTCTTTTAAGCACACCTTATTATGGGAACCTATTAATGATAGGTAGTGTAAATTTGGGATGTCTACAACCATACATTTATTAGACGTCATGTTTTGTGGTTTTACATTTTATACTATTTTTTACCATTTAAACTAATGTCAAAAATATTACTGTATATGTAAAAAAAAAATAAAAAAAAAATAAAAAAATAATATATATATATATATATATACATATGTGTTATATATGTGTGTGTGTGTGAACCCCGTGACTGATTGGGTTTCCTCCGGGTACTCCGGCTTCCTCCCACCTCCAAAGACAAGCACCCGGAGATAGATTGATTGGCAACACTAAATTGCCCCTAGCGTGTGATTGTGAGTGTGATGTGATTGTGAGTGTGAATGTTTTTTTTTCTTTCTTTCTTTCTTTAGTTTATTTCAGACATGAACACACTTACAGCATGATACATCACACAATTTCATATCATTTCACTTTACATCATGTCCGAAAAGGAGTAGGAAGAAGCAAAGCTTATTTAATCCTACCCCTTTCCCACTTCAGAGCGTTTACAAATATGTACATTCATTTACTGACTTTTTTTTTTTTTATAGTGAAATGACATCCGTGAATGAGTAATACAACAGTTTTGTAATATATAATTAAGTCAGTCATTATTAACATACTGAGATGAAGAATATCTTATTTTCAGTAAGGTTAAAAGTATTTCTCATTATTCTTCTTCTTTGTACTTTTCAGCACTATTGATTTGAACAACCTCTTAAACTGATACATCTCAGTACAATGTTTAACTTCTTTACCTAATCCATTCCATAATTTAATTCCACATACTGATATGCTAAAGGTCTTAAGTGTTGTACGTGCATCCAAATGTTTTAAATTAGATTTTCCTCTAAGGTTACATTTCTCCTCTTTAGTTGAGAAGAATTGTTGTACATTCTTTGGTAGCAGGTTGTAGTTTGCTTTGTACATCATTTTAGCTGTTCACACTTTTATAAAATCATCGAACTTTAATATTTTTGACTCAATAAATAAAGTGTTTGTGTGTTCTCTATATCCAACATTATGTATCAGTTTAATTGATCTTTTTTGAAACACAGTTAACGAATGTAGCGCATATTTGTAGTTATAGTATTTCCCCATATTTCTGCACAATAACTCAGATATGGTAACACTAGTGAGCAGTAAACAATATGGAGTGATTTTTGGTCCAAAAAATATTTTGCTTTGTTCATTATTGAAATATTTCTTGCCACCTTATGTTGCATATTTTTTATATGAGAGATCCAGTTCATTTTATCATCTATTAATATTCCCCCAAATCTGGTTTATTTTACCCTTTCAATGTCTACTCTGTCTATTTGTTAGTTGTCCAAGGGTGTACCACGCCTTCTGCCCAAATGCAGCTGAGATAGGCTCCAGCACCCCCCACAATCCCAAACGGGACAAGCGGTAGAAAATGTTTTTTTTTTTTTGTCCTGTCCAGCTTCTCAGGCAAATTATTAAGTTGATGTAGATGCCCATATTAGCTGTTCAGATTTACTTTACAAAAGAGAGGTGTAGGATACTTCTCTTGTTGCCTTATTTGTATTTGACTTTATTAAATGTATTTATATTATCATTTGGTGCAGCTTGGCCGTAGCAGGAGGGGATAGAATGAGAAAAAAAGGAAGACGGAGGGAAATTATGGGGGCAAGAGGTGAATAAGACAGAGACAAAATCAACAACAGCAAACACAACAACAACAACAATAGAGCAACATCAGCAAATATCCATCCATCCATTTTCTACCGCTTATTCCCTTTCGGGGTCGCGGGGGGCGCTGGCGCCTATCTCAGCTACAATCGGGCGGAAGGCAAATATGATATGTACAAATATGATAGTACAAGTGATAGCAAAGAAGCAGTTAGCGAAATAAATAATAATATAGAAATGACAATGAAAAGTATTACACTACAAATGGAGCATTGCAAATACCAATAGAAATAGTGCTATTGATAATAAATAATTTGAATAATTTACCTTTATTATCAAGAGTACAGTTGTTCAAATCCAATAATACATATACGTAATGATAACTAGAGATACAAAAGAATGCATAACATTGAGGGGAAGAAAGCGAAGCAACAAGCTTTGTCAGTGTGCCATGTGTTACCCAGTTTCCCCTAGAGCAAAAACATTAATATATGTTTGATGAAACATGATTATGTGCATGAGGGTATGTATGTATATGTACTTGTATATTTACAGAATGTGTATATGGATGTTTGTACAGTGAATGTATAGAAAGTTGATTGAGGGATGGTGTGTATACATACATATATGTGTGTGTGTGTGTGTATTTTATACACACACACACACATATATATATTACTAATTAATACCTTATTTATTTATTATTCATTACTATTACTATGTGTTAAAAAATGTTCAATAGCAACTGATAAAAAAAAATCTGATACGACTACTAAAACTCTAAAAATATTTTTGTATCCTTAAAAATTTTAATCATATTCTGGCGGATCAGCTGTCACCTAAATGTCCACATGTCTACGCTGCTGATCCGACTCCGCTTGGGATGGTTTCCTGTGGACGGGACTCTCGCCGCTGTCTTGGATCCGCTTTGAACTGAACTCTCGTGGCTGTGTTGGATCCACTATGGATTGAACTTTCACAGTATCATGTTGAACCCGCTCACATCCATTGCTTTCGGTCCCCTAGTGGGGTCCACTAGGTGGTCCTCTCCATGGTTCTCATAGTCATCATTGTCACCGACAGCCCACTGGGTGTGAGTTCTCCTTGCCCACTGGGTGTGAGTTTTCCTTGCCCTTATGTGGGTTCCAGGGATGTCGTAGTGGTTTGTGCAGCCCTTTGAGACACTTGTGATTTAGGGCTATATAAATAAACATTGATTGATTGATTCTGACATCAGAAGCATTATTGGCAAACCGGATCTGATGCAGATTGTATATTTGGCAACATTTTAATTTAAGTTTAAAATAGGAATTCCTATTGAACATCAGTTTAGACTCTTCACAAGTGAAAAGCAAAACTATACTTTTTATAGGCAGAATAGGAGAAGCCCCATTACCGGCATTGTTAGCCACATCGTGTGAGAGTGCACTGAAGAGGGTAAAACGTGTGACCTTGTCTCACATGTGGAATATAGATGACGGGCAACATTAAAAAAAGTTAATTCCTTAAAGTATGTTATTACTGAGATACTCTATCCTCTTTTTTTCAGATATCAGAGAACTTCTACTGTGACCTAAACTCAGAGCAGTTTAAAAACCTCCTGAGATCACACACTCCTCATGTGGATCCCTCCTCGCTGGCCAGGTCGGCCATCTTTTCCATCACTTATCCTTCCCCAGACATTTATCTTGTCATCAAGGTACAGTAGAATGGAATTTTGTTGAAATTTGCTGCAGCAGCAATTCTTTGTAGAGTAAATGTTTAATGTATATTCACTCCAGCACTCAAGTAGTGGATGAATTTACTTTCTGTCTTTGGTCCAGATTGAAAAAGTCCTCCAGCAAGGCGAAATCAGTGACTGTGCGGAGCCATACGTGACGATGAAGGATTGTGACTCTTCAAAGGTAATCCTGAAAATGAGTATATAAATGCTATACTGTATGCTGTTAGTGTGTACGGTGACCTTGTGGTTAGAGTGTCCGCCCTGAGATCGGTAGGTCATGAGTTCAATCCCTGGCCGAGTCATACCAAAGACTATAATAACGAGACCCATTACCTTCCTGCTTGGCACTCAACATCGAGGTTTGGAATTGGGGGTTAAATAACCAAAAATGATTCCCCAGCGCGGCCACCGCTTCTGCTCACTGCTCCCCTCACCTACCAGGGGGTGATCAAGGCTGATGGGTCAAATGCAAAGAATAATTTTGCCACACCTAGTGTGTGTGTGTGACAATCATTGATACATTAACTTTAACTTTAACCAAATGATTCCCGGGTGCGGCCACTGCTGCTGCTCACTGTTCCCCTCACCTCCCATAGGGAGATCAAGGGTGATGGGTCAAATGCAGAGAATAATTTCGCCACACCTAGTGTGTGTGTGACAATCATTGGTACTTTAACTTTAACAAAATGATTCCCGGGCGCGGCCACCGCTGCTGCTCACTGCTCCCCTGTGGGGATGGGTCAAGTGCAGAGGATAATTTCACCGCACCTAGTAATAATAATAATATAATATTAATGGATTAGATTTATATCGCGCTTTTCTATTGTTAGATACTCAAAGCGCTCACAGTGAAGTGGGAACCCATCATTAATTCACACCTGGTGGTGGTAAGCTACATCAGTAGCCACAGCTGCCCTGGGGTAGACTGACGGAAGTGTGGCTGCCAGTTTGCGCCTACGGCCCCTCCGACCACCACCAATCATTCATTCATCATTCATTCACCAGTGTGAGCGGCACCGGGGACAAGGGTGAAGTGTCCTGCCCAAGGACACAACGGCAGCGATTTGGATGTCAATAGGTGGGAAGCGAACCTGCAACCCTAAGGTTATGCTGCCCCATAGTGTTTGTGTGACAATCACTGGCACTTAAACTTGAACTTTATACTGACCAGCCTCAACAATATCAAAACAATTTTCGTATGCACCGCTTTTTGTATGATTTGGTTTTCAATGAAAAGTTTGACCTGGTTTTCTTATTTCGTCCCTGCCCCTGTATCAATCTGCGGCAAGTTAACAAGTAAAGAATCTCACGCGTTCGTAACTCAGTCTCAACTACAAAATAAGTCTCGATGGGGCAAAATAAAGTTGTGAGAACCAGCACTCTGATAACGAAGGTGAGAAACATTATTTAATTCAACAAAGAACAATACAAAAGTGGCTTTCATGTGGTAGTATTCATTTTTCCATTCCATGTCCCATTATTTATTTGTATTTCACCTTGTTTTGTGCATGTAATACTACAAATACTCTTTAAAGAATGTGTTTCATGTTAATATTTTTGTTGTGTCTGGAATGGATTACAGTGGCCACTTTGCCCTTCATATACTACAGTCTCAGTGCATCACTGTTTTAAAGTACCTTTTTTATCATTGAGTACAATGGAAAGTACAATTATTGTGGGTTAAGTACACTTCTTATGAGAAACATTAATATGGTTCATAAAATTTGGTCCTCATTGCATCTTTTGGAACAGATTATTAACAGAAACTGAGGTGCCCTTGTATTTTTATTGGACTGAACTCCATCGTACTGAGAGCTTTTCCTGATAATTGTATTTATTGTCATTTTACTTCATCCAAAAAAGAGGATGTCCAATCAGTACGATGCAGCGCAGTCCACAGTAAAGGCAAATAAGTGCAGTATATGATGGGAATTTTGGGAATGCAATCTTTGAAGAATTCCAACTTCTGGTTCTCCAGAACAAGGACAAGCTGGAGAAACTGCGAGGCCAGGCGGAGGCCTTCTGCCAGAGGCTAGGCCGCTACCGCATGCCCTTCGCCTGGGCAACTGTAAACATCATGGAGGTCATCTCCACAGCCGCCATTGACCGCGATGTCACCGACTCTGAAAGCATAAAAGGTGTGCACTTTGATAAAAGAAAATACTCCCTTTTGCTTTTCTTTGTCTCATGACCTACACTTGCTGTTTTTCTTCAGGGAAATCCAGCAGCATGGACCGTAAAGCCCAGTTGCCACGGAGGAACTCGGAACGCTTCAACATCGTCGACGAGCAGCTATGTAACATTTCTGCCTTCAAACCGGCCACCATTACCATCAGCACCATCTTTAAACAGGTTGGACTTTAAACACAGCTTTGGTCATGCTTAGGATGAATACTTTAGACTAAAATCTCCCACATGCTTTCCATCAGTCACATTGCTACATCCCACTCAGCCATGACATGATATCAGTTTTGGAGTGCCGCCACTTTTATAAACAATTCAAGCTATTTAACCTTGTGTGGTTCCGTGTTTTTTTGTTGTTGTTGGATAGAAGTATTACAAAAAACTTGAATACTCCCACTGGCGCACACTAAAATCTTCTAGAAAGTGGAAGTGGAGGCTATTATTGCTCCAAAGGAGGAATCACTATATTTGTGTCTACATGGTGAATGTGTGTACATAAAAAAGCAAAAATATTTGTTTTATAACCTTGAATGAATGAATGAAATAAGTTTATTTCTGTCATATAATCAACCATCAACTATTTTGTGTGACCAGTTTAACAGTTCAGATTATAAATATTTAACAATCATACACATTTACACACATAAAGAAAAGGAAAGAAAAAGAACGACTGAAAAAGGAACAGGCTGAAGCCAAAGCTTATATTTACCTAACCCATACATTCACTGAAAATTAGATTGCCTGGAACATCAATATTAAAAAAAAGATCAATGGGATGAAAGTAATTGTTACTATATTTTATAATTTTCAATTATGAAAAATAACTACATGTCTTCAGCTCATGAGCTTGTTCCACCATTTAACTCCTAAAACTGAAATACATTTAGGCATGAAAATTGTTGTTTTAACTGATGCTCAGTTGAATCACATCTTTTGACAAGAGTATTCTGTCACATGAAATCGGAAAATGCCCTGTGGAGTACATTGTTGTTTCCTTTGACCATACATCTACAGTATGGGTAAACGCTAACAGGAATCATCTATGATGTCACAAATTGCCTGATACTTAACATAACAAGCACGGCAAATCATTTACAATGTTTTCCAATAATGTATTACACATATGATTGCTTTAACTTCTTATTTTGTTAAATTTTTAGGAAGGAGATCGTTTGAGTGATGAGGACTTGCTCAAATTCCTGTCTGAGATTAAGAAAACGTCCACTCCACAGAGACGAATCAAGACTATATCAGGTCCCCTCTTGTCACATTTATATTACCAAATAGGCCTTTTCAGGCCCTATAATAGTGTATTGGAAGTGTGTTGGCCAGAGTTTAGGTGGAATTAGACAAAACATACTTTTAGTAATCCCCTCTGGGAACTTGCCATGTAGCTTTAACAATAATGATCTGAATAATACATCAATCAATCAATCAATCTTTACTTATATAGCCCTAAATCACTAGTGTCTCAAAGGGCTGCACAAACCACCACGACATCCTCGGTAGGCCCACATGATGCCAGATACCACATACAACAATGTTACATTAGGGCAGACCTGGGCAAATTGCGGGGGCCACATTCGGCCCGTTGAGTTTTTCAATCTGGCCCGCCGGACATTCCCAAATCATTTTTTTTTAGATCTTTAAGATGGAAAGTGTAGCTGCCATTATGATGTGGAGCGATGTTTTCTAATCACCGTAAGTCTTGAACTATACAAAATATTTAAATGGTTGGAATATGCGCTTATGGATGATATACTATTTACTATGGTCATCTAATTAGTTAATATGGTCATCTAATTAGTTACTATGGTCATCTAATTGGTTACTACGTTAATCTAACTAGTTACTATGGTAATCTACGTCACAGCAGTATAGATGAGGCACCAAGCAGTGTGGGCGGGATGCTTTTCCACAGACACAGAAGGAGATTTTAATAACAAAGTTCTAAAGCTTAGTGATATATAGAATAGAATAGAAAGTACTTTATTGATCCCTGGGGGATATTCAGCAAATATCAGATTTTAGGTGGGTTTATTTTGTACCCTTCACATTTGTTTTTCACTGTTTGTTGCATTTTTGTTGCGTTTCGCTTGATTGTAAAATATTTCGATCGAAAGGGTGTGACATTCATATGTTGTCAATATTCAGTGTTTTATCGTTCATAAAAAAAATTAAAATTCCATTACCTTTTTAAGGCGGTTTGTCATAACGTTTTTGGCATTCAATCAGAAATTATTGCGAGGTTTTGTATTAGTGTTCCTAAAAATCGATATACCGGCCCCCAAACATATTTTTTTCTCAAAATTTGGCCCCTGAGACAAAATAATTGCCCAGGCCTGCATTAAGGAGTGGGACATGATGACACAAACGCTAGCATAGCTATGTGCTGCTGACATTTACTCACAATTTAACAGCAAAATCATGCTCCTTCATCAATCATGCTCTAGCTGAAGAAAAAAAAAAATTAACTTACTTGATTCGCAGAGCTCCAGATTTTATTTTAAGATGTGTGGCAATGCCTACATGGAAGTGACAATTTAAGTACCTCTTCAGTCCAAAGTGGAGTAATCTAGTCTATAGCATATCTTCTATGTTTGGTGCTCATGAACAAGCTTTAGGGACATACAGTATATTACTGTTAGAACTAGAAAGGGAATTAGGTACATGTATATAATCGGGTACCTTTTAAACATGTTTCATGTCTTCAGGTTCCATAAAGCTGGACATGTCTCCGCTCCATGACTTACCTCAGGCCTGTTTGTCCACTGAGCTCATCCCACTCATACCTGTAGCTGAGAAGAACATCCGCCACGTCAAAGAAGTGCTGGAGTTCCCCTCCAGTGAGGTTTATGTCCCCCATACCATTTACAGGTGAGCCGCAGCTACACTTATGAACACTTTAACAAAAAAAAAAAGAAAATGCACAACTGTGCTGCAGTGTTCTTGTGTAACACTTTCAAATTGGCCTTAGGAAATGCAAACATGGTGTTGGAAGAAAACAAATGGCCTGAGGTGAAAACAGGCTTGCCCAAACAGAAACCATTTATTCTTCCAACAAGCCGCAGGCAACAAGACGAGTCATACTGTGTACTTATTGCTCAAGAGCATGGCTGTAACTACCATTTGAGACACCGGGGTCATGTCCTCTGTATTTTTTAAGTGACAAAAAGAGGATGATATGACTGACTGCAAATGTACTTTGTGTAGGACATCATGTGCGCTGTACATCACCACGCGGTAGATCATCCTCTCTCAATATACAATCTTTAGTCATGCACAGCCCACTACAAGTCCAGACAGCTTAGTGCAATTATGTCTATTTTTACCTTGAACCAGGGCTGGCGATATGGCCTTTTATTAATATCTCGATATTTGTGGGCCATGTCACGATACACGATATATATCGCGATATTTTGCCTTAGCCTTGAATGAACACTTGATGCATATAATCACACTGGTAGGATGATTCTATGTGTCTACATTAAAACATTCTTGCTCGTACTGCGTTAATATATGCTCAAATTAAACTTCCATGCAGAGAGGGAAATCACAACTAAGTCATTGGACCAAAACTGTATTTATTAAACAGTTATTAAGCAGTGGCACAAACATTTATGTCATTTCCAAAACAGAAAGTGCAAGATTGTCAGAGACATTTTAAAACAAGCTATCAGTGCACTTTTGTGCATGATGTCACTTAGATGACATATCAAAACAGCACTAAATTAAAGTGCACTTTTTGTACAGAACGCCACTACAATAGTTTAAAACAAATAATGTGCACTTTTGTGCATGATGTCACACAAGATTTTTCAAAAACTGTCAAATAAAAATGAGCTGCATAACAGGAACTCAAATAGTATATGTCCTTCGTTCTGTGGTAGATTCCTGCGAACGTTATCTCCTTCTGTTGTTGATTTATTTTTCATACGGTGTTGATCTGGAAATTGTTGCTTCTGCATTTTGTGGGTGTGGCACCGAACGGAGATGTTGACATGCAGAGTTTCAAGCACTCTTCATTCTCTAGCGGGTGACTTTTCAAATGATGCTATAAGTTAGCAGTGCTGCTACTTTTTTGCAGCAACGCTTTTGCCGCATAACTGTTCAACATAGTCCCGCTTGAAGCCAAACCACCGCCAAACGATGGACCCCGTGCTGTTTTTCTTGGGAATTAATTCTTCCTCCATTTGTGAACAGATTCGCACCTTCTCTCTCTTGTATTACCACTCGCAATGCACCATTAGCATCACAGCTAACGTTACCCATGTGGCTACCTCTCTGCTCGGGGAGGGTGTGTGACGTTGCACGCGTGACGTATGTAAGGAGGTGCGCTTGCTTTTAATGTCTCTGTGAGAAGGAGAGACAAGAAAGAGTGGGAAACGCATGTAGTAAAAGCAACTGTGTGAGAACATATACTCGAATATCACGATATAGTAATTTTCTATATCGCACAGAGACAAACCCGCGATATATCAAGTATATCAATATATCGCCCAGTCCTACCTTGAACATTATCCGATCCGAAATTTGCTGTCAACATAACATTAAAGTATACTGACATCACTAATGTTGTTGTCACCTGAATGAAATTGATGTGAAACGCTGTTGGTACAATGCTGTTGTCATGTCAGTCAGATGTCTCCGCGCCCTAAATGCAAAACATGCGCTGTGTGTAGGGCTTGGTTGTCCATTGGGGGCCCCGTTTTGGGCAAAGAAGCGCATGTCAAATGTAAATTATTAAAATGACAAGGCTCTTATTATGAAATATTACCACAAACGTATTCCTGACTATATTATGCTCTGTTAATGATTAGAATATGAAGACACATTTTTAAAAAAATGTATATTTGATTATGTTAAAAATATTTAATACGCAAAATTTCAGCATAGTAATTAAAAAAGTGGTTTGTTCATAGTGTTGCTCAAGGTAATATTTTTCATATGGTGCAGGGATACCCATGATTTTAGCTTTTTATAGCTCCTCTTGGACCACCAGTTTTTGACCTCAGTATTTGTCAAATCCTGGTTACGGCCCTGCTCAAGAGTGCTCACTTCATTGATCTTTTTAGAGAATTTCTTGCACCAACCACAATATTAGGGACACTTTTACAGTAAAATAAGGTCAATTTCCGCAATTCAACCTTTAAAGAAATATTCATGCTTAGTATTGAGTTCAGTAAATCATAAAGGTATCAATGTAATTATGTTTATTTATATAGTTGGAGTTGTGTAGAACTGTACTGCATAATATTGACAGCTATTTCTAATATTTTGCATACATGGTAAAGTTAATTAGGTAAAATAAAGTGTTGCCAAGTCTTCACCTTATTCACACAATGATGCTGCCATCTAGTGTTGTAAGCAGAAATTATATGTACATTTTCTGCCCCCACCCCAACTCTTTTTCATCTACAGGAACCTTCTGTATATTTACCCTCAGAGGCTGAACTTTGTCAACAGGCTCACGTCGGCAAGGAACATCACCATAAAAATGCAGTTCATGAGCGGGGAAGACCCCAACAGCGCTCTTCCTGTGAGTACTGCAGCTGCATTATGAATACCAGTATTAGAAATGATAATAGAACATCATAATAAAATGCGTAATTTATGTTATATAGTGTAGTTCAAAACTTATAAATAGCACTGAATTAAAAAGGAAAGTATACAAGGAGTAAACTAGAAAAACATGGTACAGTACAGCGCCTTGCAGAAGTAATCACCCCCCCTTGAACTTTTCTATATTTTGTCACATTACAACCATCCATCCATACATCCATTTTCTACCGCTTATTCCCTTTGGGGTCCCAGGGGTCGCTGGTGCCTATCTCAGCTACACACGGGCGGAAGGCGGGGTACACCCTAGACAAGTCGCCAACTCATCGCAAGGCCAACACAGATAGACAGACAACATTCACACTCACATTCAAACACTAGGGCCAATTTAGTGTTGCCAATCAACCTATCCTCAGGTGCATGTCTTTGGCGGTGGGAGTAAGCCGGAGTACCTGGAGGGAACCCACGCAGTCACGGGGAGGACATGCAAACTCCACACAGAGAGATCCCGAGTCCGGGACCTTCGTATTGTGAGGCAGACGCACTAACCCCTCTTCCACCGTGAAGCCCCACATCACATCACAACCACAAACATAAATATATTTTATTGTAATATAATGTAAAAGACCAACACAAGGTATTATGCAAATGTGAAGTTAAAAGAAAATGATATCATATTTGTTTTTTTACAAAGAATTAAGGGAAAAGGGTATTGTACAAAGGTATTCAGCCACTTTGAGTCAATACCTTGAGGAACCACTTTTTGCTGCAATTACAGATGCAAGCATTTTAGGATATGTCTCTACTAGCGCTGCAACTTATGATTATTTGATAGTCGATTAGTCAATGATTATCCTAACGATTAGTCGACTAATCGGACAATAAAGCGTACACATATTAAATTGCTCAAAATTTTCCATCCATTATTAAATGCTGCTTAAGTTATTTTAGACATGTGCTTACTAGCAACAAAGATGCCTAATTCATTCATAAATATTAATTTATGATGTAACTGTGCTGCTCATTCAGTTGTTACAAAACTTAAAATGACTAATAAAATGTTGTCCATTAAAAAAAAAGAAAAAAAAAAAAGGAAAGGCAAAGTCCTAAAAAAAACAATTAACCGTGTTTATGTATTAAAAATAGTTAAAATAGCAGCAATGAGAACAAACAACAAAACACCAAATCCAACTTCCTCAAAAAGAAAAGCATTTTGTGATGATTAAAAATCTGCACACTGGTATATTGACGATCGATTAACTCTTGGCAGTTTTAGGACTAATAGACTCCATCCATCCATTTTCTACCGCTTATTCCCTTTGGGGTCGGGGGGGGCTTGTGCCTAAGTCAGCTACAACCGGGCGGAAGGCGGTGTACACCCTGGACAAGTTGCCACTTCATCGCAGTCCAATAGACTCAATGTGTAGAATTCTATATATTTGATTAGTTCTTAAAATGTCGGCTAATTAATAGCTTGTATGTTAAATCTTATGATACCTCCGCATTGTTGTGTGTGTGTGTGCGTGCGTGCGCGTGTGTGTGTGTTTGTGTGTGTGTGTTGCGTGCGTGCGTGTGCTCCATCCATCCATCCATCCATCCATTTATTTATTTTTTTGTTGTTGAAATTATCCGTAGTAGGTATATTAATAATGTTGCGTTTATTATGCGTAGTGCACTTTAAATAATTTCGACCATATCTAGGAATTTTCAGATTGTTTGTTTGGTGCTGCGATAAACTGAACGCATCATAATTTGCCACCTCAGTAGAATGCATGTCCAACTGACACAGTCACAACAGAAAAGACATTGTGTGACTTGTGTATTATTCTGAGAGAATTGCTATGTGTGCAGGGATTATCCAGCCTGGTGCTGGCTAGTTCTAGCTTGTCCGTGCTGAAGAGAAGCACCCCAGACCGTGATGCTACCACCACCAAAATTTGACAGTGGGGATGGTGTGTGCAGACTGTTCGTTCTCTGCCACACATAGTGTTTTGCATTTCTGCTAAAAAGTAAAATTTTGGTCTCGTCTGACCAAAGTGCATTCTTCCACATGTTTGCTGTGTCCCCGACATGGCTTTTGGCACACTTTTGGATTTCTTTGAACAATGGTTTTCTTCTTGCCACTCTTTCATAAAGACCACAATTGTGCAGTGCATGACTAATAGTTGTCCTGTGGACGCATTCCTCCACCTGAGCTGTGGATTTCTTAAGTTGGTCCAGAGTCACCATAGGCCTCTTGGTTGCATCACTGATCAGTACTCTCCTTGTTGGGTCTGTAAGCTTCTGTGGACAAAAGCTGTTTGATGATGCTGTTGGTTCCCCAATATTCTCTTATCCAACCTCTGAGGCTGTCACAGAGCTGCTGTATTTGTATTGAAATCTGATTAAACACAGTTTGATAGTATTTAGTCATTGGCAGTCATTGGCAGTAATCGGGCAACTTCTGACATCAATTGGTTGCACCCAGTGGAAAGGGGACTGAATACCTTTGCACACTGCACTTCTCAAATTTTTGAATCATGTATAATTTTCTTTCAACTTCAAAATTGTATACCATTTTGTGTTTGTTTTTCACATACAATTTCACTAAAATATATTTGTTTGTGGTTGTAGTGTGACAAAATATGGAAATGTTAAAAGGTGGTTAATAATTTTGTGAGGCGCTATAGATGGCCACATTGTATTCCACCCTGCCTATTTCAATTGTTTATGCTACTGTGTTGTATTAATACAGTATCTTACCAAAGTGAGTACACCCAAACCATTTCAATGACGCTATATTTTCTCAAGGGATGTGGACATATTTCAGAGTAGTCCGTATATACCTTCTATTATACTGAACATTACTAAATGTTCTAACATACATAATAAAATAATTGCTCAAATGGGTTTGTTGCACCCATTATTAGTGACAAGAAAAACATGCACTGATTTAAATCTAACCGATATGAATGAAATGTTTTTTTTTTTTTTCCCACAGATCATTTTTGGCAAATCTAGTGGACCGGAATTTGTTCCAGAAGTTTACACCTCTGTTACCTATCATAACAAGCAAGTACATTGTTTTTCAATATGCATGGAATTTCATGCATAAGTCATCTAAGCAGATTGAATAAAGGTGTCCCCAGACTGATTTTCCTGTCTTCTGTTTTTTTGTTCTTCATCAGATCCCCAGATTTCTATGAGGAGGTGAAGCTGGCTCTTCCCGCCTGCTTGACAGAGCGACACCACCTGCTCTTCACCTTTTACCACATTAGTTGCCAGCAGAAACAGAACCAGAGCAACAGCTGTGAAACACTCATCGGCTACTCCGTAAGCCTTTTATGTTTGCACACATTAATGTTCTGTAAGATACAATGTTGCCTTTTGCTTATCCAGTGGCTGCCCGTATGGATTAATGACAGACTGAACACGGGTCAGTTCTGTCTGCCCATAGTGTTGGATCGACTACCTCCTAATTACTCACTGCACACTGCTGAGGTATGTAATTATTCCATTGAACATAATGTTACAGGCTCCTGAATGCCCACATTTTATAGTTTATTTTGTGCGATTATTTGTTGTGCAGAAACTTCCTTCTCAAACGCCGCCGGTCAAGTGGATGGAAAATCACAAAGGACTGTTCAATCTGGAGGTTCAGGCTGTGTCCTCTGTGCACACACAGGTAACTTGAAGGTGTTTATTAGGAACCACGTAAATCAGGAAAAAGTGCTTTAAGTCGTGAATGAACGTGCCTCTTTTTTTGGTTGTGTGAAAATAGTGGAGTTTTACGTGATCGTGAATGTCTTTGAAATCCATTTAAAGAACACTTAAAATTTGAAATTGCTTGTAACATGAACGTGTGTTGCCATGGCGATGTAGTGTGTGTATAAATGCTACAACATCTTCTTCCTGGCTGAATTTGAACGATAATCTTTAGATTAAACTTTGTTTCACTCGTTATTATAACCACCCTGATTGTTTGTGATGTTAGAGGGGGCTATATTTTTCTAAGCAAAAAACATGACAAAAAGACCATTGGCCAGCTTATGTTACCATTAATGGTTTAACAGCCCACATTTGTTTTACAATTAATATGTTTATTTATTAAAATAAAATAATTGGTCTTCCTTGCAGTCACTCACCCTGCTTCGTCCACACGCACATGCAGGGAGCGCATGCCCACACACTGAAACAGTCCAATAGAGCAGGACATAACTGCAGTTTGCAGTTATGTCCTGCTCAATAGCCTTGTGGTTAGAGGGCCCGCCCTGAGACTGGAAGGTCGTGAGTCTAAACCCCGGCCGAGTCATACCAAAGACTATAAAACAGGACAAATTGCCCCTTTGCTTGGCACTCAGCTTTAAGGGTTGGACTTGGGGGTTAAATCACCATAATAATTCCCGAACGCGGCCACCACGGCTGCTCACTGCTCCCCTCACCTCACAAGGGTGAACATGTGGATGGGTCAAATGCAGAGGATAATTTCACCACACCTAGTGTGTGTGTGACCATCATTGGGATTTTAACTTTGAATACACATTCAATGACAGCTATTGTGTTATGTATCGACAAGGGGGAAGGAGACGGCATGACAACAGAGGATCAAGCTCAACGGGTTTTATTGAGCACTTGATGATTACGTGGGGTGTGTATGCTACTATGTGTGAATGGAATACTATGTGTGGAAATTAACCGTATGTAAATACCAGAGGGTTTGTTGGCATGTGTGTTGGATGTGGCAGCGATCAAGTCCAGAGGGGGAGAAGCAATGAGGTCCGTGGTCCGAGCAGGGTCGTGGGGCAGGAGAGGGGCGTCCAGAAGTCCAAGCATGGGGTCGAGGATCGGGGACTGCAATCAAGGTCCAGGGGGAAGAGCAGCAGCAGAAGCGCACGGCAAAAGCTGAGACACGAAGGACTGTTGGGAACAAGAGACAACAAGGAAATCAGGACAATGCACAAGGGACACAAGCATGCGAGAGAGAGCAGGAGGGAAGTCAGAATCGCAAAACTTACTGTACACAGGGCTACGTTCCGACGAGGAGAAGTCAGCGGCGAGGCTCTTTATCCTGTCGCCTCTCATTTGTCCTAGGTGTGTCAATTGCAGATTGCCTTCGGCTGTGGCGGCGCACGGGGGCGGTCTGCGCAGCGCGTGCGGGGGCGTGTCTAACAGCGCACTGAGTAGAGCTTCTAGGTCAGGGGTCACCAACGCGGTGTCTGCGGGCACCAGGTAGCCCGTAAGGACCAGATGAGTCGCCCGCTGGCCTGTTCTAAAAATAGCTCAAACAGCAGCACTTACCAGTGAGCTGCCTCTATTTTTTAAATTTTATTTATTTACTAGCAAGCTTGTCTCGCTTTGCTCGACATTTTTATTTCTAAGAGTGACAAAACTCAAATAGAATATGAAAATATTTTAAAGACTTGGTCTTTACTTGTTTAAATAAATTCATTTATTTTTTTACTTTGCTTCTTATAACTTTCAGAAAGACTAAGAGAAAAAATACAACCTTAAAAATGATTTTAGGATTTTTAAACACATATACCGTACCTTTTTACATTTTGAATTCCTTCCTCTTCTTTCCTGACAATTTAAATCAATGTTCAAGTATTTTTTTTTATTGTTAATAAATACATTTTAATTTAATTTTTCATTTTAGCTGCTGTTTTTTCGACGAAGAATATTTGTGAAACATTTCTTCAAACTTATTATGATTAAAATTCCCAAAAATTATTCTGGCAAATCTAGAAAATCTGTAGAATCAATTTTAAATCATATTTCAAAGTCTTTTGAATTTCTTTCAAAAAAAATTGTTCTGGAAAATCTAGAAGAAATAATGATTTCTCTTTGTTAGAAATACAGTATAGCTTGGTCCAATTTGTTATATATTATAAAAAAGTGCAGATTGGATTTTAACCTATTTAAAACATGTCATCAAAAATCTAAAATTAATCTTAATCAGGAAAAATTACTAATGATGTTCCATAAATTTTTTTTTTTTTTTTTTTCAAAAAGATTCGAATTAGCTAGTTTTTTTATTCATTTTTTTTTTCGGTTGAATTTTGAATTTAGAGAGTCAAAATTGAAGATAAACTATGTTTCAAAATTTTATTTTCATTTTTTTCGTGTTTTCTCCTCTTAAACCGTTCAATAAAGTGTTTTTTTCATCATTTATTCTCTACAAAAAACCTTCCGTAAAAGGCAGAAAAATGTACGGCGGAATGACAGACAGAAATACCCATTTATTTAATATATATAGATTTATTTATTAAAGGTAAATTGAGCACATTGGCTATTTCTGGCAATTTATTTAAGTGTGTATCAAACTGGTAGCCCTTCGCAGTAATCAGTACCCAAGAAGTAGCTCTTGGTTTCAAAAAGGTTGGTGACCCCTGTTCTAGGTGCTCCCGCAGAAGAGGGAAAAGCGGACTGCGCGTGCGCCGTATCATATTGTTAACTATCCAAATTGCTTTCATTTGCAAACAACACCCAAAGCTAATATGGGTGCATGTGTTCCATACGTACGTAGTAACGTCATTGCATCCCAAAAAACGTAAGAAGGCAGGATGTAGTGCTTAGAATACATTGGAAAGTTAGCGCCATTGAGGCATCTGTGTAAATGTTGCAAACAGCCCTTTTAAGAATTATTTTAGTACAAATGTTTGTGAAGCCGTGACGAGTCGAAGGGCTTTGACAGCTCCGTGTTTGACCATGTTTACTTTTGTACTTTTTAACTGTAAAAAAAATCTGTGGAATTAATTGATAAGACACTACATCATACATTAAATATGTATGTTCCAGTAAATAGTCATATGATTGTTAGGTAGGAGTGGATTGTTGCATTGAATGTCTGTTCCTACCAGGATATCCAGGGGTTCTATGCGATCAAAATGTATTTGATATTTACCTAGAAATGTATTTAGCATTTTCTGGTGTAGCAGCACGGTGGCCCTGGGGATAGTGCGTGTGTCTCACAATACGATGTTCCTGGGTTCGAGCGGTGTGGCTCTGTTGGTAGAGCAGCCGTGCCAGCCGTTCTAGTAACGAGTTTAAGACTCTTAAGTTATACCCGTCAGTAGACTCGACATGGAAGCGCTAAAAACTACAACATGGCTGACGGGGAGAAGACGTAGTTGAAGTGGAGCCACGTGAATAAGACCGCCCACAAAATGGCGGATTCTGTTTACTGTCTATAAAACATAGTCTATGCAAAATTGTGAACAAAGAACCACCATTCCATGTTATGTATACCACAAGGAAGTGTTTTGAATATAGAGAAAAATCCCCTTTAAGTCGATGGGAGAATACGCATAAGACCAAATTTGACAGAGAAGCCCAGATTTAAGGCTAGCTCCACCCCAGGAGAGCATCTTTAATAAAGGCGCGCAGTGACAGACATAAGTTTTGTGGGACCATGCTGCACACCCGAAATCCGCAAAGTTTCAGTGACATACATGTGGGAATAAGGCCTTAATGCAGGAGACACATTTTCAGTTACCTGGATAGCTTAATGGGAAATAACCCTTACTGTCTGAACAAGAGGATGAGGGTACAATTCTCAGCCACGGTAAAATACATTTGTAAAATTGTTAGTAAAATTCATTTTTAAAGTTTATTTTTAACCATACAAGCCCTAATATTATCCGCTGAGAAAAAGAAATTAGGCCGTTGGATAAATGTAATTGAAGACCAATTATTCAGAAAATTAACAGGCAATGGTTTCATCCACATTTTATGTTATTGTATACAATATCTACTTTTGCAATCAACACATTTGCTGTGTGTATTTATCCCGGTGAGGTGACAGGTTTGTTTAGCCACTTGTTGCTTGGCAACCTGGCTTACATAAAAGTCAGCTATGTGAACCACTAGACTACCAAGGACACCACTTGGACAGACACATACTCAAAAACTAAACGTTGTTATAATGATTATAAAACAAGGCTCTGCATCCATATTGATTTTGCAAGAAAATCAGTGCTAATACAAAATGTGTCATTGTGTCATTTATATTCTTTAAATGTCATGCAAGTGTAAAATGAAGTCAAGGAAAAACAACAATCTGCCTTAAACTTTGTCAACAAGTGACACCAACATTGGTTTAAAAAAAAAAAGCCAAAGAAAAAGCAAAATGTGTCGTTAATCTTATGACGTCATTCTCATTCAAATTCACAGTAACTGCATGACAGAAGGGTGCCAGTAATGTCTCTTGATTTGGTAGCCTTTTGCAGTTCCAGATATAAATCATATTACTGTTAGGAAGGAGAGCTAGGACTGTGTTGAAGCAAATAATAATGCTAATAACATTCTAATAATATTCCTAATAAACTAATAGTAATAAACTGTGTACATTCCTGAATTAAGGTAAACCATTTGCTTTCATTTATAGAAGAACACACGGCATTGTCTGCCTCTGTCCCTTATTCCCAGTATTTGTTGTGCATACTAGGACAACCATCTGGAGCGCTTCTTCACCCTGTGTCACGCTCTTGAGGGCAGCGCGACGTTCCCGCTACGTGTCCGAGAGGAGAAAATCCCAGAGAACAAGCTGGAGCATGAACTGAAGCTCAGCATCATTTCTCTGTCGTCATCCAGCTTGGAGCCGCTGGTCCTCTTTCTCCACCTGGTGATGGATAATCTTTTCACCCTCATCATGCAGCCTATGGTCATTGCTGGCCAGACCGGTGAGTCTCGGTGAAGGGTCTGATTACATAACTTGAATATATTTGCGTCTTATAAATATGTCATGCAGATGTGTGTGTTGTCTTCCAGCGAACCTGGCCCAGATAGCCTTTGAGTCAGTGGTGTCCATTGTCAACAGTCTCCATAACAGCCAGGAGCTGAGCAGGGATCAGCAAGGGCGAAACAGCCTCTTGGCGACCTACCTTTACTGGGTGTTCTGTTTGCCTGAGCCCCCTCGAGACATCCCAAATGGTGCGTCCTGATATATACAAATTTAAATACTTTTATGAGCTTTAGGAGTGCTTGAAAAAGTGGAAAGGACATTTAGCTCTCTTCATCTATTGCTAAATTCCTAACTCACCGGTGTCAAACTTAAGGCGTCAGATTTGGCCCACCACACCATTTTATGTGGCTCATGAAAGCCTGGATATAATGCGCATCAATGAAGCACTTTCTTACTAAATGTATTTGTTCTTTCAGTTTTGACAGAAACATTGCACATACCACATGCAATCGCATGTCTTTTAACTTTAATATTATCTAATCCTGGAACAAATATTATATTAGCATATATTCCCCCAAATTGTTTTTGTTAAATAAGAATATTTACAGGTCTTTAAGTAAGAATACTTATAGGTATTTTTGTCAACCTGACTAAAGATTTCAAAGCAAGGTAATCATTAATTTGTACATAAAAATATATAATCAAATGCATTTGCAATTGTGTAGTAATACCATTAGGCGATTAGTTGTGTAAATCTATTTATTCTTCTTCTTCTACAGATTTTGGCGTGTTCCACATTTTTCACTCGATTCAAACCATTCTAACTTCAAACTGTTCAGTCTATTTGTGAATTGCCGGCTTTCCCTTGACAAAATTCCCATATTTCCCAGTATTCCAGGTTTTTCGGGACATTTTTCACATTCAAAAAGAATTGGCCATTTTTTAATGTTAGTATTTCAACATTTCTCGACCGATTTGAAAAATGGCTACACCAACCATTTCAACTCATACAAACCATTCAAGTTTTTTTACAATTTTCAAAAAAATTCCCGCTTTTCTCGAAATTCCCATTTTTTTCTGAAATTCCCATTGAAATGAATGGGACATTCTTCAAAGTTCTACAACTTCCACATTTGATTCAAACTGTTCCAACTTCAAAATATTCAGCCTGTTCAGGAATTGCGTGCTGTACTTCAACAATTAAAAAAAAAAATCACAGATTTCCCATTATTCCTTTTTTTTGTATTTTTTTTCATTTTCCTCATTCAAAATGAATTGGCCATTTTTCAAACTACGACAATTCCCACATTCTTTAACACATTCAAACCATTCCACTTTTAACACATTCCACCATTCTGGAAGTTCAAACTACCCTTTTTCCAAGTTCCCAAAAAAATCCAGATTTTTCCGAAATTCCCCAATACCATTTACAACTTTCCTGCCTAATTTGAAAAATCCTAACACCTACCATTTCAGTTCATTCAATTCATGCTTCTAATCATTTTCAAAACTCACGCTTTTCCCCAAATTCCCAGGAAGTTCCCATTGAAATAAATGGGACGTTTTTCCAAGTTGCACAATCCCCACATTTTTCAACCTATTCAAACCATTCCAACATTAACACATTCAACTCATCCCGGACATTCAAACTATAACTCTCCCAAGTTCCAAACCAAATGCCGGTTTTCCTGGAAATTCAAACTCTTCAACATTCAAACCATTTCAGCGTTTAAACGATTTCAACATGTAAACAATTTCTACATTCATCCTACATGCCATTAGCATTTCAGTTCAGCGTCATCTCTTCAACAACCAAACCATTCCAACATTCAAACTATTCTTACATTCATACTACATTCTGTCAGCATTTCAGTTCAACTTCAGCATTGGAGCATTCACACGCAATTCCTTTTCTAGCCTCTTCTAGTTTATACATCAATATTCATATATTACCTGTTACTAGTGACATTCTGCGAGCAGCCATAACTGTGATCTGGCCTTCAATAAAAAACACTTTGACACCCTTGACCTAACTGATACTGTGCCTGGTGTCAGGTACCAGTGGCGTGACGCCCGCTACTGAGAGCCGTTACAGCACCATGGGCCGAGCCTCGGCGACCACGGTGGGCAACGTGCTTCTGCAGTCCAGGATCCGGAGCAGCAGCAACCCTGACATCCCTGCGCCTCACCCGTCTGCTGAGGACGCTGAGGTCAAGCACATCCTGGCTGCCAAGGTGCTAAAACAACTTTTTATACGCGCTTTATACCCATAGAAGCCCATGTCCTTCTACCTTTGACTTGTAAACATCCCAGCAGGCCGCCACAGAAACACAGAGTCACTTGATTTCCACTCCTACCTAATAACATTAGCTATCATCCCAAGCCAACAAACCTAATGAGAGCATCCATCATGCTTATTGTGATTTAACGTTTGTGTACGTATTTATCTGCAGGGCCACAACATCCCAGGCAGCCGCATGTCAACCGTATTGGACACAAACAGCCATCAGAACTCCACAGGAAGCACGAGACCCTCCAACAGAAAGGTACAAGTATTATGCTTGTTGCTATGGTTACTTAGCCTATACAGAGTAACATGTTTTTAAGGTAATATATTGTGTAATGTAATCGCAACACTTTGATGTGTACACACAAGACACTTCATTCTAAATTGACTCTAATGAAAGAGTTATATCTCTATAACGTATATTGGCCTGAGGTTTTTTTAGGACTCAGCGGAATAGAATCACACAATATGAATAAATTACATTTTTATTCTCGTTAGGGAAGATCATTTATTTTGTCATTTGTCTTTTGATTTTACTTGAAAGTAATTACATGCTTTACATACATTTATTTGTTGTGATAGGTGATATAAAAAGTATCATATTTAATATTTATCAATATTTAATAAATAAAAAAATAACAATAATTGTTGATAACAAAATTATTAATTATACATTGAAAGCAGTACAATATTAGAATAAATTATAACTGGACTAATACGTCTGCCATGCTGCTGAAGGTTTATAATGGAGTTTCACTATAATTTACTTTCTCAACTTAGAAAAAAAAAAACTCTTAAGGGACCAACATAAACCCTAATAACAGATGTCCACATGGTGGCAGTGTGACATCAATGTTCTCTGTTTTCTGTATCTAGTGCAAAAAGTAAAATGTCCTGTCTTGATTGCGTGCATGTGTGTGTGTCCTTTGCAGCAATTTCATGAAGAGCTTGCCCTCCAGATGGTGGTCAGCACTGGGGTCTGCAGGGAAAATGCATACAAATATGCCTGGTTTTTCTTTGAGCTGCTGGTCAGTATTTTTGTTTACACAATGATGATGATGATGTATAGGTGTGTGTCTCTGTGCGTGCGCGTATATACTGTACGTACGGGTGTGTGTGTGTGTGTGTATAAATATGTGTATATACGGTAATACAGTATACATGTACAGTACAGGCCAAAAGTTTGGACACACCTGTGAAGTGAAAACCATTTCAGGTGACTACCTCTTGAAGCTCATTGAGACAATGCCAAGAGTGTGCAAACCAGTAATCAGAGCACATTTTTAAAAAAAATCTAGAATTCAAAACATGTTTTTAGTTATATCACCTTTTTGTTAAGTACATACCTACAGATGTGTTCATTAATAGTTTTGATGCCTTCAATGACAATCTACAATGTAAATAGTCATGAAAATAAATAGCATTGAATAAGGTGTGTCCAAACGTTTGGCACGTACTGTATATATATATATATATATATATATATATACAGTGGGACAAAAAAGTATCTAGTCAGCCACCGATTGTGCAAGTTCTCCCACTTAAATTGATGACAGATGTCTGTAATTTTTATCATAGGTACACCTCAACTGTGAGAGACAGAATGTGAAAAAAAAATCCAGAAATTCACACTGTAGGAATTTTGATGAATTTATTTGTAAATTATGGAGGAAAATAAGTATTTGGTCAACCATTCAAAGCTCTCACTGATGGAAGGAAGTTTTGCCTCAAAATCTCACGATACATGGCTCCATTCATTCTTTCCTTAACACGGATCAATCGTCCTGTCCCCTTAGCAGAAAAACAGCCCCAAAGCATTGTCTTTCCACCCCAATGCTTAACGGTAGGTGTGGTGTTCTTGGGATGCAACTCAGTATTCTT
Organism: Nerophis ophidion; assembly: GCF_033978795.1. Lineage (NCBI taxonomy): Eukaryota > Metazoa > Chordata > Actinopteri > Syngnathiformes > Syngnathidae > Nerophis > Nerophis ophidion. The sequence goes on along the minus strand of NC_084611.1, from coordinate 30,512,759 downwards.
CTTCCTCCAAACACGACGAGTTGAGTGCACTGCCTGTCTGTCGGACCGTCGGCTCCACCTCTCCACAGGTATATTAATAAAACATAGCTGCTTACTGTTATTTTTAGCATACCGGTATTCAATAGCTTGGACCTTAAATCCTACTGAATAGCTCTTAATCCTCTTCCCTTTATGCGATTTCAAATTACCGGTATTGAAATCAGCCTCCTCTATTTTGAAAATGATGACAAGGGAAGTGTCACTCGTGACGTCACGAGATTGACCCAGCGGTAATACTAAGCATGCGCTAATTATTTTGCGAAGCGAGTTTGACCCGGCGGTAATTCAAGGCAGGCGCATACTATATGCCCGGCGGCAATTCAATTCAAGGGAATACGGTATATATATATATATATATATATATATATATATATATATATATATATATATATGTGTGTATATATATATATATATATATATATATATATATATATATATATATGTGTGTATATATATATATATATATATATATATATATATATATATATATATATATATATATATATATATATCATCAGGAGATTCTCCTGATGATTGAGGGAACCCCTCATGAAACAGTTCTGTAGAGATGAAGTAGTCTTGTGATTTTTCCCACACCTACATATCTATGTATATATATATATATATATATATATATATATATATATATATCAATCAATATAGGTGTATATATATACCCATATATATATACCCATATATATATACATAGATATATATTGATATATATGTAAATGTATAAATGTGTTTCTCTCTGTCTCTCTCGCTCTCTCTCTCTCTCTTTCATATACGTGTGTGTGTGTGTTTGTGTGTGTGTGCGCGCGCGTGTTTGTGGTTAATTAAAATAAAATGATTTAAGAAGTTTTAAAAATACAGATATCTATGAATCACAAAATCTTTTGGCGTATTGAAATGCACAGGACAACACATAGAACGTATTGTAGGATACATTGTGGTTATCTACGGTTTAAATAGTATAAATGCTGTAGTTATGGAAAATATTATTTACCTGAACTGCAACAATGATGGTGCATTAGTTGAAAGCAGGCGATAATTATAGAAGGATATTTACGACATTTGAAAACTCTTTCTTTTAACTTTAATACTGTAATAACTTATTTATATGTGTGTGTGTGTGTGTGTGTTTGTATAATCATATATGTGTGTGTGTGTATATATAACAGGATAAAGTGAAACGTACTGCTGGATGACAACACCTCATGATACTTCAAATGCAGCTACTGCCACCAGGAGGTTCCTACAACCACTGTGGCTTATGCCAATATATATTTTTTTCTACCCCAAAGCTAACTTTTGACCCTGATGGGTATTTGCTTTTGTAGACCTTACTTAAAGATACTTAAATATCTCTTGACAGACCTCATCACAAGGAACAGCTGTAGCTTGTTATAAATGTCTGTACTCTTACTGATGTTCCACTCCAGTCCTATAGATGGTGCTAATGCATGAACAGACTGTTTGGCAACTTCCAAATAAATGCAAAACAAAATGATAGATTACATATTAGGAGTTTCAAATGCAGCAAATGCCTTCATGTAGAGTTACCGGTAATTCAAAAAGGAGGTTACCTACAGCCACAGCTGTTAATGGAATGTGAAATCCCCGGTGTTGATTTGCTCTTGTAAACCCTGCGGTTAATTGATTAAAGTCATTAAACAAAGTTTTGTTGTACTTGTGCAATGACAATAAAGACCTAACCTATCCTATCCTATCCTATCCTATCCTATCCTATTAATTGAAACATTCACGTCTTTGTCCAACAGGTGAAAAGCATGGCGCAGCACGTGTCCGAGTTAGACAGGAACATTGTCCCGCGTAGAAGCCGTTTCTCGGACCGATTTAAAGACGACATCACCACCATTGTCTCCGTGGTCACGGCTGAGATCTGCACCATCCTTGTCAAGCAACAGAAGGTGGGCAGAAAAGGCAGGCTGGGGCAATAAACCATCTTCCTGTGTGGCGTGAAGGCCCGTTGTCATCATAAACCAAACAACACGGTGACCTTTGCTTTCGCTGGGTTCAAAAGTTCAGCGTTGCAAAGCGAGACGCCTGGCGAGATCCGCTGGCTAATTGTCGTGTGTTGATGGCTTGTTTTTTTAAGGAGGTGGAGCAAGCAGAGAAAGTCAACATCAGTCTGGCCTTCTTCCTTTACGACCTGCTGTCACTTATGGACCGGGGCTTTGTCTTCCAGCTGGTGAAAAACTACTGCAACCAGGTAGTAGAACAACATTGTTTGAAGCAAAGAGGCTCCCGCTGCTTCTTGCCACCTCTTCGGCAATGTCAATCAAAACTGAGCATTACGATGTTTGCAAAGGCAACATTTTTCACTAAAACTCTCGCATTGGTAGCCAAAGTTCTAGCCAAACATCCTCTTTCTTGTCTAGATGTCAGCGAAAAGCGTTTCAATGCCAACACTGATCAGCATGCGACTGGAGTTCCTGCGAATCCTGTGCAGTCATGAGCACTACCTCAACCTCAGCCTCTTCTTCAGCAGCCCCGCCTCTGCTCCAGCCTCTCCGTGCCCATCCATTTCCTCGCAGGTACGTCCTCGACCGCTGTTTGATGCCACTCTGGTATTATCATCATCCATCCAGTACGGATTTACTTTAATGGAACGTGCTTTAATAGCTTGTGCCTTGGCTTGGTTAAGAAATATGGCCTTAAACAAGGAAGTGGAAATGTTTACGAAGCAACAATCTATTGAACATTTAAGGGAATGTTTGCAATACTCACACAGATGCCTAGAGGGCGCCAACTTTTCAATGTATTTTACACAGTATATCCCACCCTCTTACAGCTTCTCATACGTAATGACATAACTATGTACGTACATGACACATGTATGTATGTATGTATACATATATATATACCGTATTTTTCTGAGTATACGTCGCTCAAAAGTACAAGTCGCACCTGCCGAAAATGTATAATAATGAAGGAAAAAAACATATATAAGTCGAACTGGAGTATAAGTCGCATTTTTTGGGGAAATTTATTTGATAAAACCGATCACCAAGATTAGACATTTGAAAGGCAAGTTAAAATAAATAAAGAATAGTGAACAACAGGCTGAGAAAGTGTACGTTATATGACACATAAATAACCAACTGAGAAGGTGCCTGGTATGTTAACGTAGCATATTATGGTAAGAGTCATTCAAATAACTATAACATATAGAACATGCTATACCTTTAACAAACAATCTGTCACTCCTAATCGCTAAATACGAAGAAATATTATACGTCTAGTCTCTTACATGAATGAGCTAAATAATAAACAGAAATAAAATAAAATAAATAAATACAGATACTTATATGTTTACATACACATTATTAATATTATTATTATCAATGTATTATCTATTTTTTTGCTGATTTAATTGATGTATGTTTAGATACTACCTTGTTTTTGTTATCTCTGTTTTTTTTTCTTTTTTTGGGGGGGGTGGGTGGTATCATGGGTATATATAAACAAAAATACTTTTGACATTTAGGGCAGAAAACGGCTATGTGATGTATGTGAATATGATTTAGTGGATGGAAATGTCTGATGCTGGATGTCACTAAAAATAAAATGAAAAAAAAAAAAGAATGAGCTAAATAATATTATTTGATATTTTACGGTAACGTATTAACAATTTCACACATAAGTCGCTCCTGAGTATAAGTCGCACACCTGGCCAAACTATGAAAAAAACTGCGACTTATATTCCGAAAAATACGGTATGTATGTATATAAATATATATATACACACACTCACACACACACATATATATATATATATATATATATATATATATATATATATATATATATATATATATGTATATATATATATATATATATGTATATATATGTATATATATATATATATATATATATATATATATATGTATATATATATATATATATATATATATATATATATATATATATATATATATATATATATATATACATTAGGGCTGGGCAACGATTAAACATTTTAATCAAAGTTAATCGCACTATTTCTCCGATTAATCGCGATTAACTGCATTGTATACGCAAAGCCCAATAATGAATTCAAAAGTAGTGTGTAATGCACCTTTATTGGAATATTCTCCCACATGAACAAAAGCGCCAAAACATTTGTTGTGCAAACACAATTTAAATCAGTCCTTGTTAAACAGTAGCAGTTAAATAGCATATTTTATGAAAATCAACTCAAAAAATGTAAATACAAACATTTAAGCTTATTGCCACTGCCAAGGTATTTAAGATATCCTGTTTGTTATGGAAAATAAATATAATCTACATACAAATCTCTGAACCACAATCATAACATCTGAACTGGCAATTTCTGAGGTAACAGCAGAAACATTTTTTTTTATCAGGGTCTTATGTTTAAAAAACCTATATTATAGGTAGTGGGCTGTTTTAGGGAATTTTTGATCAAATTATCCGTAGTAGCAATATTAATAATGTTGTGTTTATTCTGCGTAGTGCACTTAAAATAATTATGACCATATCTAGGAATTGATATGATGGGAATTTTCCGATTGTTTGCTTGGTGCTTTGATAAACTGAACGCATATACATGGTACTATTTGTGATGTTATGAGCCAGGGAAAAAAATAACTACCCTACCCAGCATGCAACAGGAGTGACGAGCATGCGCGGTAGCCCGGTATAGGTTGTGTCACCATGACAGCATCTTGTATGTTGTGATATGCACGCTCTGAAAGTAAACGTTAAGAAGTCAGCCAACACACCTCGTCTGCATTATTGATAAATAGACAACACATATACTCCGCTGCTTCACAGGCCGCTGGATGTAGCCGGGAAAGTATTCCTATGCTAGCTAGCCGGTCTAGCAAGCACGCGTCATTCAGTCCAAAACGGCCCGATCTATCCACATCCAGAATTGTCTGGCGGTCGTAAGTGATCCCGGAGTGACCACGCTGTAAGCCAGCCATGAAATTTGCAGAATTGTCTGGTATTTTTGCCAAATGTTCCATCTTTACCAAGAGCCCTTCGAAGCCGAAGCACGTCCGGGCGTCGCCATCTTGCTAAGAAAAAGCGTTAACAAAATAAAAGCATGTAAACAACATACGCAAATGTGCGATAAAATAATTGTCGGCGTTAATAGATTGATGAGTTAACGCGTAATTAACGCATTAATTTGCCTACCCCTAATATATATTTATATATATATATATATATATATATATATATATATATATATATATATATATATATATATGTGTATATATATATACAGTGGAGCAAAAAAGTATTTAGTCAGCCATCATTTGTGCAAGTTCTCCCACTTAAAATGATGACAGAGGTCTGTAATTTTCATCATAGGTACACTTCAACTGTGAGAGACAGAATGTGAAAAAAAATCCAGGAATTCACATTGTAGGAATTTTAAAGAATTTATTTGTAAATTATGGTGGAACATAAGTATTTGGTCAACTAATCAAAGCTCTCACTGAAGGAAGGAGGGTTTGGCTCAAAATCTCACGATACATGGCCCCATTCATTCTTCTTCCTCCAAACACGACGAGTTGAGTTTTTACCAAAATGGATACATGGATGATACAGCAGAGGATTGGGAGAATGTCATGTGGTCAGATGAAACCAAAATATAACTTTTTGGTATAAACTCAACTCTTCGTGTTTGGAGGAAGAAGAATACTGAGTTGCATCCCAAAAACACCATACCTACTATGAAGCATGGAGGTGGAAACATCATGCTTTGGGGCTGTTTTTCTGCTAAGGGGACAGGACGATTGATCCGTGTTAAGGAAAGAATAAATGGGGCCATGTATCGTGAGATTTTGAGCCAAAACCTCCTTCCATCAATGAGAGCTTTGAATGGTTGACCAAATACTTATTTTCCTCCATAATTTACAAACACATTCTTTAAAATTCCTACAATGTGAATTCCTTGATTTTTTTTTTCACATTCTGTCTTTCACAGTTGAAGTGTACCTATGATGAAAATTACAGACCTCTGTCATCATTTTAAGTGGAAGAACTTGCACAATCGGTGGCTGACTAGATACTTTTTTACCCCACTGTATATATATATATATATATATATATATATATATATATATATATATGTGTATATATACATATATATATGTGTATATATATATATACATGTATATATACACACATATGTATATATATATATATATATATATATATATATATATATATATACTGTAAAGCCGTCCATCCATTTTCTACCACTTATTCCCTTTGGGGTCGCGGGGGGCGCTGGTGCCTATATATATATATATATATATATATATATATATATATATATATATATATATATATATATATATATATATATATATACATGTATACAGGTATACACATATACATATAAATAAATATATATATATATGTGTATTTATGTGTACATATATGTCGGGACCCAGGATGGACCGCTCGCCTGTGTATCGGTTGGGGACATCTCTACGCTGCTGATCCGCCTCCGCTTGGGATGGTTTCCTGTGGACGGGACTCCCGCTGCTGTCTTGGATCCGCTTTGAACTGAACTATCACGGCTGTGTTGGAGCCACTATGGATTGAACTTTCACAGTATCATGTTAAAACCGCTCGACATCCATTGCTTTCGGTCCCCTAGAGGGGGGGGTTTGCTCACATTTGAGGTCCTCTCCAAGGTTTCTCATAGTGAGCATTGTCACTGGCGTCCCGCTGGGAGTGAATTCTCCCTGCCCACTGGGTGTGAATTTCCCTTGCCCTTATGTGGGTTCTTCCGAGGATGTTGTAGTCGTAGTGGTTTGTACAGTCCTTTGAGACATTTGTGATTTAGGGTTTAATAAATAAACATTGATTGATTGATTGATTGATATGTATGTATATATATATACACACACATATATGTATATGTATATATATATGTATATATTTACATGTTCATATGTATGCATATGTTTATATATATATATATATATATATATATATATATATATATACATGTTCATATGTATGCATATGTTTATATATATATATATATATATATATATATATATATATATATATATATATATATATATATAAAAGCAGCTCGAAGTCTTCTATGGGATTGCAAGAACCAAGACTCCGATTTCCCTCGGCCCAACGCGGGTCACCGGGGCCCCCCACTGGAGCGATGCCCGGACTTGGGGCACGATGGCGAGTGCCTGGTGGCCGGGACTGTCCCCATGGACACAGCCGGCAACGTGGGTCCCCCCTCCAATGGGCTCACCACTCACGGGAGGGGCCATAGAGGTCGGGTGCGTTGTGAGCTGGGCAGCAGCCGAAGGCAGGACACTTGGCGGTCCAATCCTCGGCTACATAAGCTAGCTCTTGGGACATGGAATGTCACCTCGCTGTGGGGGAAGGAGCCTGAGCTAGTGCGCAAGGTGGAGAAGTTCCAGCTAGATATAGTCGGACTCACTTCGACGCACAGCAAGGGCTCTGGAACCAGTTCTCTCGAGAGGGGCTGGACTCTCTTCCACACTGCTGTTGCACGCAGTGAGAGGCAAAATAATTTTCCTCCGCCGGGTGGTGGGGCTCCCCCTTAGAGATAGGGTGAGAAGCTCTGCCATCCGGAGGCAGCTCGAAGTAAAGCCGCTGCTCCTCCACATCGAGAGAAGCCAGAAGAGGTGGTTTGGGCATCTGGTCAGGATGCCACCCGAATGCTTCCTTAGGGAGGTGTTTAGGACACGTCGGACCGGTAGGAGGCCACGGGGAAGACCAAGGACACGTTGCGAAGACTATGTCTCCCGGCTGGCCTGGGAACGCCTGGGGATCCCCTGGGAAGAGCTGGACGAAGTAGTTGGGTAGAGGAATGTCTGGGCTTCCAAGCTTAGGCTGTTGCCCCCGCAACCCGACCTCGGATAAGCGGAAGAAGATGGTTGCATGGATGGACTATTAATTACCAAACATTTAGGTCAAGTTGAAGTTGAAGTCCCAACGGTTGTCACACACACACTGAACGTGGTGAAATGTGTCCTCTGCATTTGAACCATCTCCATGTTCACCTCCAGGGAGGTGAGGGGAGCGGTAAGCAGCAGCGTGCGCGGCGCTCGGGAATCATTTGGTAATTTAACCCCCAATTCCAACCCTTGATGCTGAGGGAAGAAATCGGTCTCATTTTTATAGTATTTGGTATGACTCGGCCGGGATTTGAACTCACGACCTTCCAGTCTCAGGGTGGACACTCTAACCACAAGGCCACTGAGCTGTTTTTTTATTGTTTTTATCACATTGTATGTATTTTTACGTTTTCCTATATTGTATTTATAGTATATATTGTGATTTACTATTTATGTCTAATTTCCTACCCTGTATCCTCGTCTTTCTCCATCCAGAGCTCAGGTTCATGTAGTTATCAAGAACAGCAAAGGATCTTGGGCCTCTTTGAACTTTCTCAGGACTTCAAGCACCAGCATTACCTCGCTGGCCTGCTACTGACCGAGCTCAGCGCCGCTCTCGACATGGAGTCCGAAGGGTATGGAAGAACATTTTGTTTTTATTTTTGTCGTAAATTCACGTAAAGTTTACTGTTTCTTTTGTGTCATCAGGGGAAAGGTCCAGAGGAAGGCCATCAACGCCATCTTCAGCCTGCTGTGTTCTCATGATCTTGACCAACGCTGCATCAAGCCTGAGGTTAGAGCAAAGGTAGCCACCCTCTATCTCCCGCTGGTTGGGATCATCATTGACTCTACCAACTACCTGGATTTCACCGGTATGTACTGTTACTGTAATGTGTTTTGGTGTAAGACACTGCTATATATGTGTATGATTGCTGTACAGTGAAACACACATTTTTTGATTTATTTTAAATCCAAAAAACACATCAAAATGCATTTTCTTCATTAAAGTCTTTATTTATTTATTTTTTAAAATAAAAATATTTGCATTGGAAAATGACAATATACAAACCTGTGGAGCATCACTGTCCAAAACATTAAGTACACCTGCATCTAATGCAGTACAGGGAAGGTAATAAATATAACAAGTTTAGATAAATGGCAATAATAATGCAATAAAATATAAATCTGTTGAATTATTATATTACAATACATATTATTGTTGATATTATTATGTGTTGGTAATTAGGGCTGTCAAGTGATACATTTTTAAAATCAGATGAATTACACTTTTGAATTCTAATTAATCATGATGAACTACACGTTATGAATTGCTTGCATATTTTAAATTAACCTAAAAAAGAGCCCGATATCATAGACACAAATCCACTTTAATTGTCAGAATTTAATTTAGGAAACATTTTTAATCCATCCAACCATTTTCTTCCGCTTATCCGAGGTCGGGTCTCGGGGGCCCCAGCCTAAGTAGGGAAGCCTAGACTTTCCTCTCCCCAGCCACATTGTCCAGCTCTTTCCGGGGTATCCCGAGGCGTTCGTTGGCCAGCCAGGAGACATAGTCTTCCCAATGTGTCCTGGGTCGTCCCCGTGGCCTCCTAATGGTCGGACGTGCCCTAAACACCTCCCTAGGGAAGCGTTCGGGTGGCATCCTGACCAGATACCCGTAGCCACTCATCTGGCTCCTCTCCATGTGACTTTACTTTGAGCTCCCCCTGGATGGCAGAGCTTCTCACCCTATCTCTAAGGGAGAGCCCTGCCACCCGACGGAGGAAACTCATTTCGGCCGATAGTACCCGTGATCTTGTCCTTTCGGTCATAACCCAAAGGTCATGACCATAGGTGAGGATGGGAATGTAGATCGACCGGTAAATTTAGAGCTTTGCTTTATGGCTTAGCTCCTTCTTCACCACAAAGGATCAATACAGCGTCCGCATTACTGAAGAAATGGCACCGATCTGCTTGTCGATTTCACGAACCACTCTTCCCTCACTCGTGAACAAGACTCCTAGGTACTTGAACTCCTCCACTTCGGGCAGGGTCACCTCCCCAACCCAGAGATGGCACTCCACCCTTTTCCGGGACAGAGCCATGGACTCGGTCTTGGAGGTGCTGATTCTCATCCCAGTTGCTTCACACTGGGCTGCGAACCGATCCAGTGAGAGTTGAAGATCCTGGCCAGATGAAGCCATCAGGACCACATCATCTGCAAAAAGCAGAGACCTAATCCTGCAGCCACCAAACCAAATACCCTCAATGCCCTGACTGCGCCGAGAAATTCTGTCCATAAAAGTTATGAACAGAATCGGTGACAAAGGGCAGCCTTGGCGGACTCCAACCCTCACTGGAAATGTGTTCGACTTACTGCCAGCAATGCGGACCAAACTCTGACACTGATCGTACAGGGAGCGGCCCGCCACAATCAGACAGTCCGATACCCCACACTCTCTGAGCACTCCCCACAGGACTTTCCGAAGGACATGGTCGAATGCCTTCTCCAAGTCCACAAAGCACATGTAGACTGGTTGGGCAAACTCCCATGCACCGTCAAGGACCCTGCTGAGAGTATAGAGCTGGTCCACAGTTCCACGACCAGGACGAAAACCACACTGTTCCTCCTGAATCTGAGGTTTGACTATCCGGCGTAGCCTCCTCTCCAGTGCACCTGAATAGACCTTAACGGGAAGGGTAAGGAGTGTGATCCCACGATAGTTGGAAAACACCCTCTGGTCCCCCTTCTTAAAGAGAGGAACTACCACGCCGGTCTGCCAATCCAGAGGTACCGCCCCCGATGTCCATGCGATGCTGTAGTCTTGTCAACCAAGATAGCCCCACAGCATCCAGAGCCTTAAGGAACTCCGGCCGGAACTCATCCACCCCTGGGGCCTTGCCACTGAGGAGCTTTTTAACTACCTCAGCAACCTCAGCCCCAGAAATAAGAGAGCCCACCACAGATTCCCCAGGGACTGCTTCCTCATAGAAAGACGTGTTGTTGGGATTCAGTAGGTCTTCGAAGTATTCCCTCCACCAATCCACAACATCCGCAGTCGAAGTCAGCAGAACACCATCCTCACCATACACGGTGTTGACAGTGCACTGCTTCCCCTTCCTGAGGCGGCGGATGGTGGTCCAGAATCGCTTCGAAGCCGTCCGGAGGTCGTTTTTCATGGCTTCCCCGAACTCCTCCCATGTCCGAGTTTTTGCCTCTGTGACCGCTGAAGCCGCACAGCGCTTGGCCTGTTGGTATCTGTTCGCTGACTCCGGAGTCCTACGAGCCAAAAGAACCCGATAGGACTCCTTCTTCAGCTTGACGGCATCCCTCACCGCTGGTGTCCACCAACGGGTTCTAGAATTACTGTCGACAGGCACAAACTTCCTTGCGGCCACAGCTCCAATCAGCCGCCTCAACAATAGAGGTGCGAACATGGTCCAGCACCTCCCTCGTGACATGTTCAAAGTTCTTCCGGAGGTGAGAATTGAAACACTCTCTGACAGGAGACTCTGCCAGACGTTCCCAGCAGACCCTCACAATGCGTTTGGGCCTGTCAGGTCTGTCCGGCATCCTCCCCAACCATTGCAGCCACCTCACCATCAGGTGGTAGTCGGTAGAAAGCTACGCCCCTCTCTTCACCCGAGTGTCCAAAAGATGAGACTGCAAATCCGATGACACAACTACAAAGTTGATTAAGGAACTGCGGCCTAGGGTGTCCTGGTGCCAAGTGCACATATGAACACCCTTATGTTTAAACATGTTGTTTGTTATGGACGAACACAAACGTCCAATAACAAAACAACCCTCGGGTTAAGATCCGGGCGGCCACTCTCCCCCATAACGCCTCTCCAGGTTTCAATGTCGTTGCCAACATGAGTGTTGAAGTCTCCCAGTAGGACAAAGGAATTTCCCGGGGGTGCACTTTCCAGTACTCCCTCGAGTTTATCCAAAAAGGGTGGGTACTCTGAACTGCTGTTTGGTGCGTAAGCACAAACAACAGTCAGGACCCGCCCCCCCCACCCACCCAAAGGCTTAGGGAAGCTACCCTTTGTCTACTGGGTGGAACTCCAACGTGCAAGCTTTGAGCCGGGGGGAAACAAGAAATGCTACCCCAGCCCGTCTCCTTTCACTGCGTGCAACACCAGTGTGGAAGTGAGTCCATCCCCTCTCGAGAGAAGTGGTTCCAGAGCCCTTGCTGTGCGTCGCAGTGAGTCCGACTATATTCAGCCAAAACTTCTCCATCTCGCGCACTAGCTCAGGCTCCTTCTCCCCCCAGAGAGGTGACATTCCACGTCCCAAGAGAGAGCTTATATAGCCGAGGATCGGACCGCCAAGTGTCCTGCCTTTGGCTTCCGCCCAGCTCACAACGCATCCGACCTCTATGACCACTCCCATGAGTGGTGAGCCCATCGGAGGGGTAACCCACGTTGCCTCTTCGGGCTGTGCCCAACCAGGCCCCACGGGGTCAGGCCCGGCCACCAAGCGCTCGCCATCATGCCCCAACTCCGGGCCTGGCGCCAGAGGGGGGCCCCAGTGACCCGTGTCCGGGCGAGGGAAATCAGAGTCTCAATTTTTGTATTTCCATAGAAGTCTTTGAGACTTTTTTTATGTTTTCTAAAAGGGGAACATTATCACAATTTCAAAAGGGTTAAAAACAATAAAAATCAGTTCCCAGTGGCTTGTTGTATTTTTTGAAGTTTTTTTCAAAATTTTACCGCTCTTGGAATATCGCTAAATAAAGCTTTAAAGTGCCTTATTTTAGCTCTCTGCAAAAACACTGGCCATTTCCCCGTGACGTCACACAGTGCTGCCAATGTAAACAAACAATGGGAATACCACAGCAAGATATAGTGTCATTAGCTCGGATTCAAATTCGGATTTCAGCGACTTAAGCGATTCAACAGATTACGCATGTATTTAAACAGATGGTTGGAGTATGAAAATATTGAAGACGAAACTGAAGCTATTGAGCGAATAGCTATTGACGCTATTCATAGCCATAGCATGGCCGAATAGCTGCGTTAGCATCGCCGGTAAAATGTGCGGACCAAACAATCAGGACTTTCGCATCTTTTGACACTGAAGCAACTTAAATCCGTCGATTGGTAAGTGTTTTTTTCGCATTAAATGTGGGTGGGAGGAAACGTAATATAGTTGCAAATGCATCTACAGGTTATCCATACATCTCTGTACCATGTCTGCTTTAGCACCGCCGGTAAATAGCATGTTAGCATCGATTAGCATAGCATGTTAGTATCGATTAGCTGGCAGTCAACATCAACAAAACTCATCTTTGTGATTTCGTTGACTATCGTTGCAAATGCATCTGCAGGTTATCCATACATCTCTGTGCCATGTCTGCCTTAGCATCGCCGGTAAAATGTGGAGAAACTCCAGCACATTCAATGGGGGTCTGGCGGCAGACACTTTCGCATCTTCGGGCCAGTGGTCCAACTTGAATCCCTCCCTGTTAGTGTTGTTACACCCTCCGACAACACACCAAGGAGGCATGATGTCTCCAAGGTTCCAAAAAATAGTCAAAAAAACGGAAAATAACAGAGCAGAGACCCGGTGTTTGTAATGTGTTGAAAATGAAAAGGGCGGGTGTGTTACCTTGGCGACGTCACATTCTGACATCATCGCTTCCAGCGCGATCAACCGAAAGGCGTTTAATAAAAAAAATAGATGGTCTTTTTTCTGCACCATCAAGGTATATATTGACGCTTACATAGGTCTGGTGATAATGTTCCCCTTTAAATACATGTCATTTGTTTGCTAAAAACTTGGTATCAGTTTTACCTTAAGTCCCAGTGGGGTGTATTTTAAAGTAGAATTAGCCAGCAAGCACAACCCAGTCGGAGTCTCCACACTCACCTCGTGTGTACGTTGACCGGATCACTGACTGTATAACAAGCCAAACTGCCTTTCAGGTAACAATTAGCAGTTAGGGTAAAAGAGTATGTGCACTCAAAATAAATTAAGTGAATTATCTGCGTATATATATGTGAGATACAATACTTTTTTTGTGATTAATCCATCCATCCATCCATTTTCTACCGCTTATTCCCTTTCGGGGTCGCGGGGGGCGCTGGCGCCTATCTCAGCTACAATCGGGCGGAAGGCGGGGTACACCCTGGACAAGTCGCCACCTCATCGCAGGGCCAACACAGATAGACAGACAACATTCACACTCACATCCACACACTAGGGCCAATTTAGTGTTGCCAATCAACCTATCCCCAGGTGCATGTCTTTGGAGGTGGGAGGAAGCCGGAGTACCCGGAGGGAACCCACGCATTCACGGGGAGAACATGCAAACTCCACACAGAAAGATCCCGAGCCTGGATTTGAACCCAGGACTGCAGGACCTTCGTATTGTGAGGCAGACGCACTAACCCCTCTGCCACCGTGAAGCCCTTGTGATTAATCACATGAGTTAATTTGTTCATTTTGACAGACCTTTTGTTGTTCGGTTCATGAGGGGGACAATATAATTGAAACTACTGTTCGTAACCATACCACGAATAGAACATATTGTTAAAGCAATATATTTTGAACAGTGTCATTAAAAACGGAGTTTTACAATCTGTAACAAAAAAGATTGATTATTAGACCTCAGGTGTATCTAATGTTGTGGCCGGTCTAAGGTAACATTAATTAACCGTTGTATGCTCTCAAGTTTTAACTCATTCGAGACCCCCTCGATGTCTCTGCAGTGTCAGACGCACGCGGTGCCAAGAACAAAAGCGGCGGACCCGAGGACGACCTTGACAGCGTACCACCCATCAATCAATCTGTTGCCATGGCGATTGCCGGCAACCCCTTCAACACTCTGGGGAGGAATGTTCTTGTTTCCATGGCATCCACGGTAAAGAAGTGAAATATTAGGATGATGGCTGTTTTTAGAAGTTTGTGTATGTATGTGTGTATTCAGGTGAGGTTCACTGAGGTAGATTGATTAGCTGTCAAAGCACACACACACACACATACACACACATCTGTGGAGAATGTTTTATGGGCAGCCATTGCTGTCATAAGTGAAGAGGGCCGTCAAATTTAACAAACACATCCATCATGTGTAGTCGCGACAGCAGCCACCTAAATCTAAACATCTACAGTACATTTTTCTCTTTTCCTCCAAGAGATGAACTCAAGTGACCCGAGTATGTTTTTGCATGAAATACCACAGTGGAAAAACTGACTTTCACACAACTGAGCCCTGGGCTTGATATCCATCATAGTTCCAAACATGGCAGCTCCAGCAGTTTCGCCCCCAGCTCCTGATCGATGTTTTTGTCGCTTTTCTCATCGATGTTTTCAGAGGAACATTTGATAGTAAGCTGCAAAATGTTTGCGTCTCAAATAGCTCAGCTCGGTGTGTCCCGACGTGAGAAACGCAGAGTTCGAGGTGGGACACCCAAAGCACTGTGGCGATAATAGCCACATTTATCAGAGCTGCCACGCAACTGAAGCAGCAGTAGCCCTTCTTCACTCCTAATTCATCATCAGCAGTATGAAGGTGAATTAGTCTGCAGTAGATTTTCACGTTGATGAAGATGAGGAACCGCTACCCAGGATGCTTATAATGTTTGAATGCTTGATACTATTTATTTTGCAATTATCCCTTTGTCATTTAATACAAATCATAAATTATTTGATTATTCCACCAGAAATTATTTTTAATGCTATAGAAATATACAATAATTATTTATTTGTTGTATCGCTTGCTTTAAAGAAATACAATATAATAGTTTATAAAACATGTAATGATTGTGTATATACGTAAAATTATTAAATTATTTATTATTAAAATGATACAATAATTTTCTGAGGTATATAAAAGTTTTATACGTGTGTGTGTGCGTGTGTGTGTGTGTGTGTGTGTGTGAAATATACAATAATTATTTATTTATTGTATAATCTGCTTAAAAAAACAATATAATAGTATATTAAACATGTAATGATTATGTATATATGTAAAATTATTAAATTATTTACTATTAAAATCATACAAACATTTTCTGAGATAAATACAATTTTTATATCTATATGTGTGTGTGTATGTGTGTGTCTATTTATTTTTCCAATTGTTATTCCAGTAGTATGGTTGTTGTTTCTCTTTTTATGTGCCTGAAAGTATTTGCAACATGTTCACATTCTGTTTCAATTTTAACGGGACTTATACATTTGACCAAAGCTTGAAAATTATACTTCCTTTTTTGAATTTGACCATTTTCTAAATGTTTTTGCCAACTGTAATTCTCCAATAGCCCCACTAGGTAGCACAACTTCACCAGTTGTGCTTTCATCCACTTGGAACGTGGAAGATACCCTGTGTGGGATACATGTAAATATTTTGAGTATAATTTAGCTTTGATGTGTGTGTCCTTTTCAGCAAGGGAAGTCGGTAGCAACCCTGGCGGCAGACACGAGCCGCCACCTGCTGGTGTGCTTCCTGTGGGTGATGAAGAACGCCGACAGGAGTCTGATTCAACGCTGGACTGTGGACATGCCTCCCTCACAGCTCAACAAGCTTATGGAGCTCCTCACTATTTGCCTGTCCTGCTTTGAGTATATGGTCAGTTATCAGCATCGTTAATAATGTTAATGGAGAGGCTATATTTTTGGGCTGTTTCTGACCTTTGTATATGTTTTATAGGGACACCAAAGCAGCGACAAAGTGAGCACACAGGCCTTGCAGAAATCTCAGCAGGCTAAACTTCAGTTGGAACAAGCCCTGCTGGGAGGGATGGGAGCCCGTGGGGAAATGATGAAGCGGGTCGGAGGTAACGTGATGAACTTCTCCACCAGGAGCCACATATTTATCACAAAAAAAATGGTTTCGCATTGTTTTCAACATGCACTCATAATTGGACACTTTGTTGCTATAGAGATTCATTGTTCATTGAATCCTGTTTGTAACATCAACTCAAAGGCCAATAAGTGTTTTGTTTTTTTAGTATGTCAATAACTTTTTTTAATCGCAGATTTAATAGACATTTTTTTCAAACATTTTTTTATAACCAGAATGTTTTGCTACTACAGTGGAACTTTAATCAGTTCTTGAACAGGGTCTATGGATAACAAAGTTCACATAGTGAAACTAATTTCTCCATAAAGCATGAATAATGGGTTGCAGCCTTGACAAAAATCCACATTTTAGTAAGAATGTATACACTTCTAACACAATATAAAGCGCTATACAGTACTGTATAGCAATTAAACATAACAAGTGGTTGATGGATAAACTTTCTATTTTTAAATTCAAAATTACACCAACTTGCTGAATTGACATTTGCACATGCGCATATTAGCCCTGTGGTGCTGTCACAGTTTGAAATCGCAAACATCTTAACTTTAACAGCTGGGTCGCTACAATGATTAGGATTAAAAAAGATATAAAATCTACTCAACCTTGTTGATTAAGCATTTTTACTTGCAGCAAAAATCTGAGTTGTGGAAGACAGTGTCGAGCTGTAGATATTTCCTGAATATTTCAAACCGCACATCGCTTGGCCACTGCTTTCTTTAGACTCCTATTGAGATAGCAAAAAGCAGGCTAAAAACAGAAGGCACAAAAAATAGCACAATAGCTAACAGCATCATTCTGCTCTGCTGACTGAAAGAACACGGTAGCTCGATCAGCCCACAATTGCTGTGCAGCCGGGCACAAAATGGCTGCGCTGCAAGACATAAAAGGGTGGATAAAACATTCCTGCAAGCATATATATTTTCTATTCGGTGTATGGTTCATAAATAGGAAAGTTTGTACGTTGAGGGGTTCATAAAAAGAGGTTCCACTGTATGGTACATATACATATGTAGTATCATATGCAACTGATTGATACCTCGTAGGATACATTGTGGTCATCTACAATCATGTATTTCTGGGTCGTTTAAAAATATGTTGCAGTTGTAGTTTAAAGAGATAGCATTTTAGGTTACTGCCAATTGGAAGCCGGCGATAATTGGAGAAGGGCTATTAGATTTAACATATTTTAAAACTGATTATATAACAGTTACATTTGATAGCTGTATTAATGATTTAAAGTGCATGAGAAAGTGGGAGGAAGAGTATAACTCATTTTGACCACATAGTCATTATTATACTAACGTATGGAATTGGTTTGTAGATTTCCTTCTCAAATCACAACCGGTACTGTAAAGTTTTTTGTTTGTTTTCTAGAACATGTCCTGCCCAGCCACTCAGACAAATCATATTGTTGATGTAGATGCCCATATCTGCTGTACAGATTTGCTTTACAATAGAGAAGTGTGGGATATTTCTCTTGTTGCCTTATTTGTATTTGACTTTATTAAATATATAAATTCAGTGTTTGGTGCAGCCAGACTGGAGAAGGAGAGGATAGAATGAAGAAAAAAATGAAGACAAAGGCAGAATCTGCAGGGATAAGAGGGGGGTATGACAGAAAGAGACAACAACAACAAAAATAGATTAACATCAGCAAATACAAGCTATACAAATATGTCACCAAAATAAAAGCAAAGAACCAGTTAATGAAGTAGATAGTAATAACACAGAAATGACAATAAACATTATTGTACTACAAATGAAACAATAAACATACCAATAGAAATAACACTTATTGATAATTAATAATAATAATTACCCATTATTATCAACATTATATACATATGTACCACCACCCCCCTTGCACCCGCCTCAGCAACTATGGGCGCCCGCACCACAAACAAACATCAGTGATGACACTGCTGCAGAGCCTCTGTAGGCCATCACTACCGCACCAAATAAAAAATGAAAAAAACGCAACTGACTACCACACGCCGACAAAACCATTGAGACCAACCAGCGGCAGCCTAAATGCCAACATGCAAACAGGTGACATCACCGTCACTCCTCACTAAGAAACGTAATTTCCCAAATCAAAAAACAGCACAAACACAGCACCGCCCAACCAAGCGCCAGCACCTACACCCGCACAAATCCATTGATACAAACTCTAAGAGTGTCAACCAGATACAGACGGCTAAGGAGCCGCCCAACAGGAATCAAACCTGCTCAACGCCACACAAACCGGAAGTGAAACAACCGACCACCCAAATCTTATGAAAAAAAAAAACAACACTCTAAAATGTTCACCAGACAAAATGGAAGAAGACAAATATATCCAAAACCACAGAGAAAAACATAACGGCCCCCATTAAGCCAGAACAGCACCCTATTTACCCTCCACGACCCAAACCTGTCACCTCTAGAAAATAAAATTCAAAAAAATAAAATTCAAAAATGTAAAAAACTCTGCTAAAAGACCCCAGCGCAACCCTACCCCCATCCAGCCTTTCCACCCATTGTGTATTCCTGAGGGTCCCCCACTGCCTCCCCATCAGAGACAGAATCCACCCCACAGCCCCCGGCCGTGAAAACCTGCCCACAGATCGAGCACGCATCACCCTCACACCATCTGCAAGGCCCCGGCACAGGGTTGGCAGGCCGCCAAACCGCAGACCACAGAGCCTTTCCCGGTCGAGAAGGCGATGAGGGGCGTGCCACACCCCCCACCCTATACCACCCTTGCATGTGATGTGGGTGTGTATAAGGCCCCCAGAGTGTCTACTGTGTAGTTAAATTAGAAGATCAGTCATCACAGCTGACCTCTAGTCCCTATTGATGTGTGTATGCGGGTGGAGACGATTGATGTAATTTAAAATTGTGGAACATCAGGGGGCATGGTGGGTCCCAATGCCGAGCCTTCCCAAACCCTATGTGTCTAACAAGCAGTTAAAATTGAGGGATGGACACGCAGGGGACAAGTCAGGATGACTGGAGACCCATTGAGCAATCTTCAGCCCCTCATCATGCCTCCCCAAAGGTCGATCCCGCAAAGTAAAATGAGTAATAGGAGCGTGGCGCCCACACACATCCCCCAAAACCCCCTCGGCCAATGCAGGAGGCAACCTAGACATATTGCTACGAGGCCATCCCCCACAACCCAGGACCTCGCAGGTGCCCTGAGGCAAGCAGATTCCCGCATCCAAACAAAAATTACAACCAAAAGCAACAAAACAGGCCCTCACCCTTGCAGGGGATCCCCAAACACACAGCCAAACAAAGTCACCGCGACCAAAACAATCACGGCCATCACCATCACCATGGCATCGCTAAATGCACCCAAGAAGCACCCATACCATCCCCCCAGCCATGCGCTTCTTCTAACAACCAAAATAAACAGCCACACAACAACAAACTTTTCTGGGAGAGCGAACACCGTCCGGGCCCCACATAAGAGCCACATCATTCCCACCCGCGCGCCCAGACATGTCTATCCCCCCCACTTCAATCCATAAATGCTCCAACTTCTCCAGTACCATAAAGTTTAATAGCTGGGTGGGTCAAAATGAAAGCCCCAGTCAAAACTTAAAAATAGTTTAATTATTTCTTGACTGAATATAAGATGGCGTCTCGATCCAATCCGCCTGTTAGTGAAGTAGTTGGGGAGACTGAAGGTAATTCAATAAAGGCGTTAATTAGAGCATTTATTTATGTATTTTGGTGTTTTTAAGGGATAGACCGGACTATGGGTCAAAGAGAGAACCTGCGCTGGAGGAAAGATCTCACACAGTGGAGACAGACCAACGACAGACATGATAAGTAAGTCCTTACTCCTCCAAATTCATTCCTTCATTCTTCTCTGAATTTACCCTGTCTTCCATCAGGACGAAGGCAGAGTTGGACCAGGAGGCTCTGATCAGTGGAAACTTGGCCACAGAGGCAAACCTCATAGTTCTGGACCTGTTGGAGACCATTGTGCAGGTCAGAGCCCCCATGTAAAACCTATAGAAGCGGCTCTCATGCAGGCAGGATGAGAACTCTTAAAATGGATGAGTGTTTATTATTCCAATCAAAAGTGACTTCTCATCTGTTTGAATGCGAACGATCCTTCTATTTCTGCAAAGCATGTTGATTTGGCTGCGTGCAAAGCCTTCTATATAAATAAACCGCCCACACATGTGGGACTTGGCAATCTCATCTTGAAATGAGTCCTCGTACACAGTTTGAACACTTTATTGGTGAATGCACATTGGAACAGAAACAAAGAGCAGCAGCAAAAAAAAATAAAAAATATGCATCAGCAATCTTTTATGGTTTGCTCCCAGACAAAAGAAGGATAAACACAACTGGTCTTGGGAGACTGGTTTCTCTGTCCTGACTCAACCTTTGGACCTGCAGCACCCACGGTTCCAAATGGAGCTCTATCGATGGATCTTAGGTCTGATGTCAAGTCTGTTTGTGCAGTATTACAGGTTTTAATGATTGCTTTGAAGCAGCTGTTAACTCAAACTTCATATTTAAAAAAAACATTTAACACCCAGGCCTAAACAGTAGCACTGATGGTCAACATGAAAAATGTATTCAAAAACCTCTAACTGTGCCCAAACATTTAAACTATGCCACAACAGCAAATTTTGTCTAAACAGTGTATGTACGCCACCATCACACAATGGACTGCAAAACGCAAAATACAGTACTCTGTCATTGAGTGCACCATTGCTTGAATTCATTGTGGCCTCCTAATGGAGCATTCATGCATAGCAATGCTGTTTGCTGTCTTTTTACATAGGCCCTGGAAAGTTTGCCATCTTGCTAAAAATGGAATCCAGAATAAATAAATAAATACTTTTTGTTTGGTCAATGCAGATAAAACAATGACCTTTGGCTGGCTTGAATGAAAACGCTCTTAACTGTTTTGCAATTAGGTTGGGAAAATGTGTCAATCTGATGACAAAGGGCTAACGCATTTGTAAGAAATTATGTTTTCTGCTCCACTGAGACAGTGATGTTGAAAACTTTGCGGTTCCAAGTTTCTTCAAGCAGGCCAAAGTGATCAGAAAAAACTGTACTAGGGTATGGTACAATTACAGTACGAAAACCCTCTTGGAATGGCTGGTTGTCATGTTTATTTTTTACAAAGTCTATTTTTCTGAATCAACACAAACTTTGGACATGCCAATCATGACAAGACGCACAGGAAAGTTTCATGAACCTACAGGTAATCAAAATCGGTTTGTGTGTAATGAAGTTGACAGCATAACAACATTAAGTTAAAGTTAAAGTACCAAAGATTGTCACACACACACCCTAGGTGTTGTGAAATTTGTCCTCTGCATTTGACCCATTCCCTTGATCACCCCCTGGGAAGTGAGGGGAGCAATGGGCAGCAGCGGTGCCGCGCCCGGGAATCATTTATGGTGATTTAACCCCCAATTCCAACCCTTGATGCTGAGTGACAAGCAGGGAGGCAATGGGTCCTATTTTTTTTTATAGTCTTTGGTACGACTCCCAACCTACCGATCTCAGGGCGGACACTCTAACCACTAAGCCACAGAGTAGATCCACATGTTACTTTCTCAATTAGCTACATGAAACAAATCACAAAACATTTTTTAATGAAAATAAGACTTCATATGTCCATCAAATTTGATGGGTTTTCTTTTATGTGTATGCACTATGGAGGAACATTTAATTTAATGACAAACCAAGTTTTACCTATTTCCCTGCACATTCACTGCTCTACAGCATAAGGCCTTATTCAGAATCAGAATATAACTGAATATCTTATCATACTTTATGTTTCAGTATGGCTTTCTTTATTTTGCATCCAATCTGGTACATTTTTAATATGTAACCTTATGTGTTAGTGCTGTCAAAAAATATATTTTTAAAATTAGATTAATCACACTTTTCAATTTGCATTAATTGTGATTAATTACAGTAAATTACTTGCTGACATAATTTAAATTAACTTAAAAAAATGACCTCAATCTTATGGCACAATTGCCATTTTATTGTCAAAATGTCTTAAACACACATTTTTTTATTTATTGGCCAAAACCTGTGAACACTTTTATTTCAAGTCTAATTTGGGTTTCCTTTGAAGCAAAATTTCCCATTGAACAATCCAGTTGGAGTCTTCTTACTCATCTTTGCACTGACATATCCATTGACCTGATCACTGACCGTAAAACAACCCCCACCGCCTTTCATCCGCGGTAAAGGTAAACTACAAGTTAAGATACACTAGGTTAGAGTGTCTGCCCTGAGATCAGTAAGTTGTGAGTTCAAACCCCGGCCGAGTCATACCAAAGACTTTAAAAATGAGACCCATTACTTTCCAGCTTGGCACTCAGCATTAAGGGGTTGGAATTGGGGGTTAAATCACCAAAAATGATTCCCGGGCGCGGCCCCCGCTGCTGCTCACTACTCCCCTCACATCCCAGGGGGTGTTCAAGGGTGATGGGTCAAATGCAGAGAATAATTTCGCCACACCTCGTGTGTGTGTGTGTGTGTGTGTGTGTGTGTGTGTGTGTGAGACAATCAGTACTTTATTTTTTTAACTTTAAAGGAGCACGTGCACTCCAAATAAATTGGGTGATTATTCTGCATCCGTACCACATTACTGCAATCGTTTTTTGTGATTAATCAAATAGGTTAACTCTGTGATTAATCAAATTAGTTAACCCGTTATTTTTAACATATCTTATAAAAAAGATTTACCTGCATTTTATAATGTACGTAACTGACGAATACCCAACATTGTTTAGATTAGAACTGAGTTTTTTATCAGTATGCAAGATCATTAGATGGCATTACAAACCAAGTTTTATTTGAACTGGATTTAAAGTAACCATTTAGCATACCTTCAAATATATAAAAAATAAATTTTAAAGGCCACACTCCCGATGATCTGCAGAATTCAGGCTTTAAGAGGTTTTACTAGTGACATCACTACATTATATGGTCGTCACATTACTTTTTTTCTTGATAAAAGAAATAGACCTTGGTGCTATATAAGTGTACCAGTCAAATATTTGGACACACCTTCACATTGATTAAATTATAAAGTGTCTCTAATCTTTTGATTGATCAGTAATGTACAGTATATTTATCATAATTACATAACAATTGTTGTTTGTTTTGTAAAATGTGTCAATTCCCAGTACACCCCACTGTTGTTTCCATTTCACTCACATGGGTGATTTCATTTTCCGTGTGTCTTTGCTGCAGGCGGTGCCGTTGGCTGATTGTAAGGACAGTGTGGTTGGCGGGGTTTTGAAGGTCTTACTCCATTCGCTCACATGCAACCAGAGCTCCACGTTCCTCTCACACACCTTCAGCACACTGAGGTCGCTTGTTGTCAAGGTGAGCCATATTGTGTGTGGGACTATACAGTGGATCCTCGATTGACGGACCTAATTGAAGCAAATGTCTCCATAAAAAAGAATGCAAACATTAATAAGGGGTTTCCAGCATATTTTGGTAAAGGTTAATACACTTTGAACACAATATAAAGCACTATACGGTACTGTAAATCACACAAACATACAAGGAGATGACACACACACACACACACACACACACACACACATTGTCACTAACCCTGTGGTGCACTCACAGTTTGAACTCACAACTCTTCTGAAAGTGATCATATTATGATTTAAAAAATGTCCTTGTGATCTACATAACATGTAGATCAGGATGTGCCGTTTGTAGGCGGTTTTATTTACGTCCAGTTCGACAGCGTCTTCTCCCCGTCATCCATGTTCTAGATTTTTGCACTTTCTTATGGAGTCTATTGACAGATATAAGTTCCAACTATACGTTAACTTGTATCAGAAACGGCAACAACGGAGCATGCATGTGCACGTACGAGACAGTCTGCCCCACAACAAGAAGAAAGCAAAAAATAAGGAGCTTATCGACGACTGCGTGGACTACAATGGCAGACTTTGGGTAAATATTTACCAAATATGGAGATATCCGGTGACATCAGAATTGGAAAAAACGTCACGAATATGGCAAATTCCAAATGGCTTGTTCGTAGGAAGTATGAAGGAAGATAAGCTTGCCTTGTAAATATTACCACCATGCCTCAATGATTTGATTTAAAACTTTCGGGACCTATGCAGATCCCAAATACACAAAAAGGGACCTTTTATTTTGCCTAATAGCTCTCCTTTAAGTTTAACAGCCACGTCGCTACAATGGTAAGGAATGAAAAATTAAATCCACTTCATCTTTTTGGTTAATTTTCTTTGCGTGAAGCGAAAGAAAAGGGGGGGAGGCACTGGTGACAACACTGGATATTTCCTGAATGTTTCTAACCACACATCATTTGTCCATTGCCTTCTTGGACTCATAATGTGCTATCAACGCTAAAAAAATTTGTAAAAAGGCTAAGAAAACACTTAAGCGCACACAAAGTTCCAATTTGTTAGTTGCATAGTAGCTAACAACAACACTGCTCTTTTAACTAAATGAGCACAGAGAGTGATCTGCCTGCCAACATTGGGACGTGCTGCCTGCCAAAAAATTATTACACACAATGGGTGGATGAAATGTTTGTACACTGAGACATGGTTTGTACAACAAAACATATTTTAGACAGTGGTTCGTAATTCTAAAAGTTTCTATAATAGGGGATTTATTGAGCAAGGTTCAACTGTATATCTCTATTAGAATTAAGGTTGATACTTGCATGCTTATGTGATTTTGCTCGGATTTGTTATGATGTATTAAAAGGGCTGTTTGCAACCTCTGTGCAGACGCTTGGAGGGTGCTAACTTTCTAATGTATTTTAAGCATAATATCCTGCTTTCTATGTGAGGTGTCATTGAATATATAACAATAATATTAGTTGCTTTTTTTTGGACCGATTTTATGCATGTGCACACGCTACCTGCAGTGAATGACAAGCCTGAAAGTCAGACGAATTCCTCAGGCCAACAAACAATTGAATATAATTTGTAATGATGCATTTCATTTATACTGGAAAGTTGGAATTTCCAAATTCCTAGTTGTATGTTTCAACTGGAACGCGCCCTGAGGTAGGATTTTCTATTGAGAAAGTCGGAGAATCCTCCCCACCCCAAAGTTGGCTTTTAAAATTTTGAGTGTAAACAATAATAGAAGCTTCTTTAATATCCGTTTTATATATATATATATATATATATATATATATATGTGTATATATATATATATATATATATATATATATATATATATATATATATATATATATATATATATAAGTATATATATATAAGTATATATACATGGACATGTGTATATATGGGCTGTCAAAGTTAACGCGATATTAAGCCTTAACTCTAAATTTCAATACCAGCAGTAATTTTTAACGGTGTCCCTTTTGACCTTGCGGCCATGCAGTAGTGGAGTAAACTTGGTTGCAAATCAATTGATACTGATGAGCCACAACCAAGCAGAAATGGACAAAGAAAAGGGCACATTATGGAAATCTCAGGTTTAAAGCTATAGGAAGTTGTTCTTCTGACAAGAAAGAAGATGACATCACTGCAGCAAACGCGTGCTGCGCGTGTCATTCAGAGGTGGGTGGTGCTTCTTTTCTGTGTTTAGATTACACTTAAGCCGCATTGATAACATCAACTGTAGATTGTTATTATATTGTATTGTAAATATTTTGTTTTGTGAATATTTATTTTCGACATGTTAAAAGAAAACGAAAGTTAAAACCAAAACAACATCAACAATGGTCAATAAAAGAACATTATTAAAATAATAACAACATTGCGATTTTTCAAACATGTTTACAGTTACATATTTACAGTTTTTACAATACGTTTCGCCCGAATGCAGCTGATATAGGCTCCAGCACCCCCTCGCGAGCCCAAAAGAGACAAGCAATAGAAAATGGATGGTTGGATGGACAATCTTAACAAAAAGGAGTATAAAGAAGC
Organism: Nerophis ophidion; assembly: GCF_033978795.1. Lineage (NCBI taxonomy): Eukaryota > Metazoa > Chordata > Actinopteri > Syngnathiformes > Syngnathidae > Nerophis > Nerophis ophidion. The sequence goes on along the minus strand of NC_084611.1, from coordinate 30,486,059 downwards.
AGAGCTTTTGTAATCACACCCCTTTCCTGTTTAGAAATAATTCCTAACACAATTGTGAGTGCTTTAGTAAGTTAGATGACATAAAAGGTCAACAGAAATTAAAGACGGTTAGTAGGAAGTCAAAGGTGGACTTTTTTTCTTTTTTTTTTTCTTTTTTTTTACAATTGGTTGGTCTGACATCAAAACATGTCAAAACACTTTCTCAAACCAATCACACACGATTCTGGCTTTAAAATTAAAGCGCTACGCTATACATTCAGTTTAACTACATCAAAAAAGTGTCTTACATTACGGTCATGTTTTGTCAAAGACATTTTGTAATGTTATTTGTTGATTTGCACCTAAAGGAATGCTAGCTAGTACATCACTTAAAGAATTTGGGGGGTCGGAGGGATTTTTGCTGGCTGGCGGAAATATTGTGTAAATGATCTTATCAATCAATCAATCAATCAATGTTTATTTATATAGCCCCAAATCACAAATGTCTCAAAGGACTGCACAAATCATTACGACTACAACATCCTCGGAAGAACCCACATGTTCTGGTCGAGTCCTCAATTACAGAATGAGGAGCAAGCAGAATATTACAATTTATTAATAGAGAAAGTTAAAACGTTGCCTTGCAACAATATGAAGAGCATTAGTTTGTACAACTTGTAATGTACATAGTATCAGAAGCGCTTATTTAGGTAGAAATATCACAGAATAATATTACCAAACATCTTTGACATTCAAAGCAAGATCGTAACAATTCACATTTTGTGTTAGTAATGCGTGAAACTGGTATCCAAACATGATGAAGCTCCTCCTCCTGAAGCTGGAATACAAATTCTGTATTTCTGCAAAATCTGCCAAGACACCAACACAGAGCAGGGAATTTTTTTTTTTTACTGCCATGTTCGTCATTTTTGTGTTGAGCTGTTTTAAGAGCATTGTGTTTAAAACACATTTAATTAAAGCAAATTAAATGAGTATTCATGGTGTTAAAACTTACAATGTATCTCTGTCTAGCGTACATTATTAATGATGAAAAATTATATCTAAAATTACTCGCGCGATTAAATATTTTATTTGTTTGACAGCCCTAATATATTTGTGTGTGTGTGTGTGTGTGTGTGTGTGTATATATAAAAAAAAAATATATATATATATATATATATATATATATATACATACAAAACAGTATACGTGTGTGTGCGTGTGTATTTAGATTTAGATCCATCCATCCATCCATCCATCATCTTCCGCTTATCCGAGGTCGGGTCGCGGGGGCAGCAGCCTAAGCAGGGAAGCCCAGACTTCCCTATCTCCAGCCACTTCGTCTAGCTCTTCCCGGGGGATCCCGAGGCGTTCCCAGGCCAGCCGGGAGACATAGTCTTCCCAACGTGTCCTGGGTCTTCCCCGTGGCCTCCTACCAGCTGGACGTGCCCTAAACACATCCCTAGGGAGGCGTTCGGGTGGCATCCTGACCAGATGCCCGAACCACCTCATCTGGCTCCTCTCGATGTGGAGGAGCAGCGGCTTTACGTTGAGCTCCTCCCGGATGGCAGAGCTTCTCACCCTATCTCTAAGGGAGAGCCCCGCCACCCGGCGGAGGAAACTCATTTCGGCCGCTTGTACCCGTGATCTTATCCTTTCGGTCAAGATTTAGATCAAGCAAGTGTAAAAATAGCTTTCATGGATGTGTCGAGCTTGATGTTCGACTTTGTAACTGGAACGCTCATAATTTGGCCGTGACGCCATTACAAGCTTTAATTTACAACTTTGTAGGTAAACTGAACGCACCGTAATTGTGAAAAATATAGACACTTTAAAAAAAACAATAACAAATAAATGTGTGTGTATATATATATATATATATATATATATATTCTGTTAAACCACTAATGGTAACTTAAGCTATTTTCTGTTTTAAAATTTTTTACTTTGAGCAAGTTGCAAACAGCCCTTTTAGCTGCCATTTCCATCCTCTATTAGGGAGTTTAGCTTCGCACCAGCATCTATCTGTTAACTTTAAGCTAATTTGAAACTTCTTCTTGTGTCTTTTCTGCAGTTTGGCGAGCTTCTCTTCGAAGAGGAGGCCGAGCAGTGCGCAGACCTGTGCCAGAAAGTGCTTCACTACTGCAGCAGCCCAGTGGATGAGAACAGAAGTCAGGCGTGCGCCACCCTCTACCTCATCATGAGATACAGCTACAGCAATGCCAGCGTAAGCGCACTCTGACACAACTCACTAAAAAGTTATCCGGACTGGCGCGACATATGAGGAGCCAGACAAAAAAGCAAATGTCAGGCGACCTTTCAGTTAGATAAATCCTTATCGAAGACCTCTGAGCTTGTCAGAGAAATTGAATTTAAGTGCACACGAGAGCATGGAATGGCTCAAGATACTTGGTCTCATACACATCTTATCCCACATTTCCTCTCTGCAGCTTTTATGTGGTTGCCATATCTATTTTGGGCTCCCTGCAGAAACTTCCTACTGAAGGATGTGCTGGTGAATAGAGAGCAGAGAGATATGTCACTGTCTGCCTGCCTTACATTCTTAGCCCTCTTTAAATGAAGTCAGACACTCCTTAATATCTGGCCACAACATTGCTTGCAAAATGTAATCCGACGCCAAAAAAAATCTACTTTTACAAAGACAACAATGCTCAACTTTCAAAAAAGAATCGGTTCACTTTTGTCAACTTTGCAAGTCTTACACAGGGTTTGACAGTGCTTCACATATTGCATTTCCCTGACTTAGCTGATTCAGCATTTTTTTTTACATTTTTGTAATATAATGAAGGGAATGAGGTGTGCGTGGTTGAGCGTTGGGGCAATTAACCATACATTTTTGGAATACATTTTCAAAGATATAGGAGAATATTCCTAAATGTTCTTAATTCCTGTTCACAAACATTGTGGTATTGATCAAGATGATGCTAACCAGAGACGTTGCGCCATAACGTGGACGCGTCATGTCTTTCTTCCCTTTTTTTAGTTCGCAAACAAGTTGAGCAGGACTCAGCAGCGCCTCTGCTGGTTGCAGCCAACTTCTGCTCTCTATTTTGTCTTAAACCTACTCAGTGGCCTAGTGGTTAGAGTGTCCGCCCTGAGATCGGTAGATTGGGAGTTCAAACCCCGGCCGAGTCAAACCAAAGACTATAAAAAAATGGGACCCATTACCTCCCTGCTTGGCACACAGCATCAAGGGTTGGAATTGGGAGTTAAATCACCATAAAAGATTCCCGGGCGCGGCACCGCTGCTGCCCACTGCTCCCTTCACCTCCCAGGGGGTGATCAAGGGGATGGGTCAAATGCAGAGGACAAATTTCACCACACCTACTGTGTGTGTGACAATCATTGGTACTTTAACTTAACTTAAAGGGGTCATATCATGATTTTTTTTCTCCTATTTTTAAAACACTTCGTTTTGACATGTAATGATGGTTCTTAAGGTCAACATTTTGAATAGATTTTGCTATAAAGATCTATCTTCAAGTTAATTTTTGGCTGCCTTTGTTTTAAGAGGCAGGAATAGTTAGATGATACTGAAGCCCTCTTACCACACCCGTCAAGCTAATTAGCCTTTCGTCCATGCCCCGGCAGCTTTGTTTTGCTAAGACTGTATGGAATATGGACACCGGCGATTGCCACCACCCAATTTGTACTTAAATTTCACCACAGCACAACATCCCAGATGACATAGTGAGACCAGCAGCTCACGGGGGTTTGTATTTGACTCTAGGAGAGGAGGATGCCGGGGACAGAAAGTAGAAAAGTTTGACTGCAAACGTGTTACTATACACTAGCTAAAGTTAAACTTCTACAGTGTCATCATCTCTCTAATGCTAAATCCCTGACGTATGCATGTGTACATTGACCATAACATGCTTTTATATTCTATATCATGTTGATACTTTGACTGCAGTGCTGCTTCGAAGCCTGGTAAACAATAGAGGCCAAAGCCAGCCATAAAGTTAGGTACATAATCGTTCGTCAGGATCGCGAACATGTTAACGGAAACTGGTCCATCACCAAACACAGTAGGCACCGACCCAATTTAAATTAATGTTTAGGAAAATCATTCTTTATTTTGGCGGAGGTCTCAGCTGCTATTGTCTTACATTAGAGGGCTAAGCTAGCTACACAACAACTATATATATATATGTATATATGTTTACATACACATATATGTGTATATGTGTTTATATATATATATATATATATATATACATATATATATATATATATATATACTGTATATATATTTATATATATATATATATATATATATATATATGTAGATATGTGTATGTATATAAACATATATGATTAATCATTAACATGATTTATATATATATATATATATATATATATATATATATATATATATATATATATATATATATATATATATATATATATATATATATATATATATTGTCTGGGCAGCACGGTGGGAAAAAAGGTTAGTGCATGTGCCTCACAATACAAAGGTCGTAATTAGTCCTGAGTTCAATCCCGGGCTTGGGATCTTTTTGTGTGTAGTTTGCATGTTCTCCCCGTGACTGCATGGGTTCCCTCCGGGTATTCCGGCTTCCTCCCACCTCCAAAGACATGCACCTGGGGATAGGTTGATTGGCAACACTAAATGGTCCCTAGTGTGTGAGTGTGAATGTTGTCTGTCTTTTTTTTTTTCCCTGCGATGAGTTGGCGACTTGTCCAGGGGGTACAACACCTTTCGCCCGAATGCATCTGAGATATATATAAATATAGTATATATATATATATATATATATATATATATGTGTATATACACGTGTATGTAATATATATTTATGTGTGTGTGTATACACATACATATATATATGTATATACACGTGTGTGTATACATATATATATTTATATATGTATATATATAATATATATATATATATATATATATATATATGTGTATATATATGTACATATATATATATGTATATACACGTGTATGTAATATATATATATATATGTGTGTGTGTGTATACACATACATATATATATGTATATACACGTGTGTGTGTATACATATATATATTTATATATGTATACATATTATATATATATATATATATATATATATATATATATATATATATATATATATATATATATATATATATATTGCACACTCGGAGCAACTACTTCACAGTTGAACGCCCATCGCCAGGAATCATAAAAGTTCAAAGTAAGGCACTTTTTACTTCAGATGAGTCTGAAAGTTAATGTATCGGGACTGAGTTGTGCTGGTTAAAGCAAACAAAGCAAACAAACAACAGAGTACTTTATTGGGTTTCATCGTAGACATGATGTTGTAACACAGCCACATTTAAATACATTGGCTGACTGGCACAAGGAATTTTGGGTTGATTTCTGCCCATCCATCCATTTTGTACCACTTGTCCCTTTTGGGGCCGCGGGGGGTGCTGGAGCTTATGATTTCTACCATATATGGATAAAACACTGATATCACACTTGGGGCCGGCGTGGCAAAGTTGGTAAAGTGGCTGTGCCAGCAATCTGAGGGTTACTGGTTCAATCCCCACCTTCTACCATCCTAGTCACGTCCGTTGTGTCCTTGGGCAAGACACTTCACCCTTGCTCCTGATGGGTTCTGGTGAGCGTTTTGCATGGCAGCTCGCGCCATCAGTTTGTGAATGTGTGTGTGAATGGATGAATGTGGAAATACTGTCAAAGCGCTTTGGGCTCCTTAAAAAGGGGTAGAAAAGCGTTATACAAGTACAACCCATTTACCATTTGAACCAAATTCCAAACAGGCTGTTTTGGAGAAAGTAGGAAGGAAGGCAAGATCGTTTTATAAATATCTCTGCAATGCCTCTGATTTAAGATTTTCGGTACTTATACAGATCTCAAATACACATAAGCAGGTACCATCAGGTTAAAAAAACATTGGTTTTGCATAATGGGGCCCCTTTAATTGATTTTATTTATTCAGCAATCAATTTTACACAACCAATAGAATTTACAATAAATAATTAGCTATAAGGTTCACCCCTCTTCAAAATTTGTCAGAGAAATTTTGAGTAATAATAAAAAAAAAGTATGACAAAGTTAAGTCTTTTTCAAGACCGTTTCTGTAATCGTACACAATTTGTAAGGTCACGTCTGTGGGAGTGGATTGCATCACGCTGAAAGCAGTTTTTAAAATGTTGGTCACCTTATTTGTTGAACTACAAAAAAATGTTGCATTAATATTAATAGAAAGTGAGCACTATTATCTTAGTAAAGGCAGCTCTGGCATGGATCTCATTGAATTCTGCAGAAAGGATTAAACTTGGTTAAAAATAGAGGAGTTTTTTTTATCTGGCTCAACTGGAACTTACTGAAATCAAGAAGCTCAAAAGAAAGTGGAATATTACCATCTTCCATCATCTCTTGTGCTTGTTTGATGTTTCTTGTGTTTACAGTAGGCACACTGTAATTAAAGTCATACTGCAACCTCTGGAATGCACTTTAACACACACACACACACACACACACACACACACACACACACACACACACACACACACACACACACACACACACAGTATTCTCTGCCTCAACATATTTTTTGATATTGAGGAATCTGTGAAGGGAATTAGCTTAGCAGTTTTGGGTTCACTCAAACACAATATACTCCTCTATGTTTCATTATTGCATAATTTCTGCTTCCAACTCTGAAAAGAAAAGCTTTGATAAAAGGAGGCATCGACAAAAACATAAATGCATCATTTACCCTACTTTTAAGCACACAAAAGGATACATGCACTGTATTAGGGGCCCGTAAAATAGAAATAATCAGTTCGAGGGTCTAGCTGTGGCCATCATAAAACCTTTATTAAATTTACAGACTATGTTTTAAGTAACAGTTTAACATTTTTAACTCTCCTGCAAGTGCAAAAGTAAGTTAACCACTTTCCAAACAAATCATGGCATAATTTCAAACATTATCTAACAGTAAAAATGCAACTTTTGATAATATATATATAAATCAACAAAAATGTCCTTATTTTATGGAGGAATATAGATAAAATGCACTAAAACATTCAATAGTTTTTGTCTAAAAAGGAGAAGACTTACCTAAATGACGTGTGTACTAGTGGAAGGAAAGAAGTGGTAATATTTTGAGAATACAGTCAGAATTTATAAAATCATGACAATGATTATATTATATATTCTGATGACTATTTTGGAAGTTCTACTTTATTCCTCTAAAGTGACTATTTATGTATATTTTAATGCACTTTAAAAAGTATACAGGAAGAAAAGGAAGAACGCCAAATGTATTACCTACACTACCATTCAGCAAGCACACATGCACTCACATATAGAGTATATCGTGCATTAGAGGGCAGTGATGGGTGGTTAGGCTCAGGCTCCATGCTCAGTTGAACAGAATGGGGGCGTAGAGATGATCCATGGATGATTATGTCTCTGCTAATGGGGGATCATTTCCCGCTTTGCTGCTCATGTTAGAGATAGATGGTGCTCGACTCGTGGATGTATGGGTACAAACACACACGCGCGCACACACACACAAACACACACGCGCACACACACACCTGGGCATGCACATGGCTGCTTGTCAGCCTGTTGTCGTTGACAGTTAGAGTGAAGAATGAAGAGACGAGCACACGCAGCATGAGGACTTAACAACATTGAGCGGAGGATGCAACATAATCAGCCCAATACGAGACGGGCATGCAGCCGAGGCTCCACTTCCTGATTCAATATCATCATGATGCTTTCGGGCGCTGATTCAATTTGTACGCCACATTTTTACGTCATTTTTGTTTTCCCCGCTAGACCATAACAGATAGATAAATCCCACTCTTCCAGAGGTTATTGATAGAGCACCTGAATATAGCATGATGTACAAATATATAATATTTCAGTTAACATGATTTCTCATCTACAGCAGTGGTTCTCAACCTTTTTTCAGTGATGTAACCCCTGTGAACATTTCTTTAATTCAAGTACCCCCTAATCAGAGCTAAGCATTTTTGGTTGAAAAAAAGAGATTAAGAAGTAAAATACAGCACTATGTCATCAGTTTCTGATTTATTAAATTGTATAACATTGCAAAATATTGCTCATTTATAGTGGTCTTTCTTGAACTATTTGGAAGAAAAGATATAAAAAATAACTAAAAACTTGTTGAAAAATAAACAAGTGATTCAATTATAAATAAATATTTCTACACAGATTTCAACTTAAAGTGCCCTCTTGGGGATTGTAATAGAGATCCATCTGGATTCATGAACTTAATTCTAAACATTTCTTCACAAAAAAAGACATCTTTAACATCAATATTTATGGAACATGTCCACAAAAAAATCTAGCTGTCAACACTGAATATTGCATTGTTGCATTTCTTTTCACAGTTTATGAACTTACATTCATATTTTGTTGAAGTATTATTCAATAAATATAATTATAAAGGATTTTTGAATTGTTGCTATTTTTAGAATATTTATTAAAAAATCTCACGTACCCCTTGGCATACCTTCAAGTACCCCCAGGGGTTCGTGTACCCACATTTGAGAACCACTGATCTACAATATAACTATTATAAACTGATGTTTAAGGAATACATTTAGATGAAACTTAAGAAAATATAATCAATTTCACAGTTCCTGTATACTATAATATGAGTGCCCCAGCTCATGAGTGTTTTGGGGTATGAGTGGTAGGCTTTAGGTTGCTTGCAAAAATTCAGGTTATGAGCCTCCCCACTGCTAGTCAGCATACCGATTGTCACAGTGAACCACGTGAGATTCAACCAAAACATAATTGAATTGAAGAAAAAAATAATCAAAAACATGACCGAGTGTGTACCCAACTTAGTGAAGTAGTAATGTATGCCCATAGCATCACTAGTCTGCACCATAGTGACGCAGAATGAGTCGATAATGTCAGCCTAACACGTTAAAATAAAATCTAAACCGCAAACACTTCTTGAGATACTGTAAAAGGCCACTCTCCAATGTGAATACTGTATATTAATATTACAGTACTTCATAGTTGTTTGTAGTACTGCTCATTCTATTGTATAGTTTCTAAAGGTTTGATTTTCCAACTAGAAAGCATGTTACATGTTAAAATGATGGTGTTTTTTTGGAGCCTGAGCATAGATTAAATTGATTTCAATTCCTTTTAATGAAGAACTTTAATTTGAAATAGAAGTATTTTGGGTCACAAGCTTTTTCACAAACCTATTAAACTCATAAGCCAATTTACTACTTTTTACAGCTGCATTCAAAATGATTATTCAACCTTAAATATTACATTCATTTTCATAATCTACATACTTTCATAAGATGGCCACTACTTATATATATATATATATATATATATATATATATATATATATATATATATATATATATATATATATCCATCCATCCATCCATCCATTTCCTACCGCTTATTCCCTTTCGGGGTCGCGGGGGGCGCTGGCGCCTATCTCAGCTACAATCGGGCGGAAGGCGGGGTACACCCTGGACAAGTCGCCACCCCATTGCATATATATATATATATATATATATTTTTTTTTTTTTTAAATTAATATTAATTTGTGTGTTTTTTTGTTTTTTGTTAAACTACAGAACGTTTATAATTGTACAAAAAATTGTTTTCAATAAAGGTTTAATAATTTCGATTGTGAATGATAATGTTATTAGGAAAAACCTTTTGTCTGGTATTGTTTTGAATGCAAGTTTGAATTAGAATAATGTGAAATAAAACAAGTGTCACAATTAAAAAATAACACCATATTACTATTCAAAAGTATTATTATTATTATTATTACCATTGAAAGGGGTATTATGTTTTAATGTTATTGATTTACATGCTTTTATGTTTATTCATTTTATATTTAATAAGTATATTTAGTGAGTAATATTGAATTAAAAAAATAAACAATATATAATACTTCTAATATAAAGAATACCATAATTACAGTATTATAATAATAGGAACGTTGTTATTATATTATTATAATTCATAATTTTCTATTTATTTCAGTAATAATTGTTTTGTTTGTGGTTATGGTGCAAGTTTATTTCAAACGTGTACAATTACAATATGATTCATCAGGTTTCCAGTTTCTCATTACAACATAACCGAAAAGGAGTAGGAAGAAGCAGAGTTTATTATTCCTACCCCTTTTTGTGTCATAATAATTTCTAACACATTTGTTTGTACTCAATCTGTAACACAACATTGAATAAATGAATAAATGAGTAAATAAATAGGACTTCACGGTGGAAGAGGGGTTAGTGCGTCTGCCTCACAATACGAAGGTCCTGAGTAGTCCTGGGTTCAATCCCAGGCTCGGGATCTTCCTGTGTGGAGTTTGCATGTTCTCCCTGTGAATGCGTGGGTTCCCTCCGGGTACTCCGGCTTCCTCCCACCTCCAAAGACATGCACCTGGGGATAGGTTGATTGGCAACACTAAATTGGCCCTAGTGTATGAATGTGAGTGTGAATGTTGTCTGTCTATCTGTGTTGGCCCTGTGATGAGATGGCGACTTGTCCAGGGTGTACTCCGCCTTTCGCCCGATTGTAGCTGAGATAGGCACAACCCCAAAGGGAATAAGTGGTAGAAATGGATGGAGTAAGTAAATAAATAAACTCGTCATTTCCTATGGAAATTTTGATGGGCCTGCTCTCTGTGCTGTGAACCTCTGGCCCGCTAGCATAAAACATTACAATACATGGAAAAGGGGAACATGTCTAAATAACCATGAATTTTAGGTTTATTTTGATTAAAATTTGTAAAACATACACAAACTTAAATAGAAATGACAGAATGTAATCAACAAAATACAAGCAGTACAAGGGTAAAAGTAAAACTTAGGTTGTACAATGCTATTACTCTTTTACTTTGGTATGCTGATAAAGTTAGGCTACATAACGGACAAGCGGAGAAAACGGATGGATGGATGTAAGTTCCATGATGACTGCCAAAGCAACCATTCTTTCAAGGAAATCATCTGAGAACGGTCCTTTGTTTTTCTTTAACTAATCTTGTCCAGGGTGTAATCCGCCTTCCGCCCGAATGCAGCTAAGATAGGCTCCAGCATCCCCCGCGACCCCAAAAGGGACAAGCGGTAGAAAATGGATGGATGGATAATCAATGTGGATAAACAGTTCACCTGACTGACATGACAAGTGACAATAAGGGTTGGACTGAGCCAAAAATTTGGCCCTGGACTTCTTTCATCCAGACCTTGTCATAACACAAAGCCCATAATAGGACCACTATACTGAAAAATATCCCTTTACCTTCTGGGGCTGTGAATACACTATGATAACTACACACTGGGTTGCTTACTTGCTCTTAAAAAAGTACTGATTTAAAATTTAGGCCTGTTTATTTATCACTCACCCACACGAAACACATCGCAACAAGCTTGTAGATCTGCAAAGTGGCGTTATTTGAAGAACGTATAAAAAAGGGCTTAAATGATTAATAGAAACAAATAGTATAGTGTTGTTATCTAATACTTTAGATAACTACATTTAACTATAACACACCACATCATCATGTTTGCGATTAATTTACCGTATTTTTCGGACTATAAGTCGCAGTTTTTTTCATAGTGTGGCCGGGGGTGCGACTTGTACTCAGGAGTGACTTATGTGTGAAATTATTAACACATTACCGTAAAATATCAAATAATATTATTTAGCTCATTCACATAAGAGACTAGATGTATAAGATTTCATGGGATTTAGTGATTAGGAGTGACAGATGGCTTGGTAAACGTATAGCATGTTCTATATGTTATAGTTATTTGAATGACTCTTACCATAATATGTTATGTTAACATACCAGGCACCTTCTCGGTTGGTTATTTATGCGTCATATAACATAGACTTATTCAATCTGTTGTTCACTATTCTTTATTTATTTTAAATTGCCTTTCAAATGTCTATTCTTGGTGTTGGGTTTTATCAAATAAATTTCCCCAAAAAATGCGACTTATACTCCAGTGTGACTTATATATGTTTTTTCCTTTCCTCATTATGCATATTCGGCAGGTGCGACTTATACTCCGGAGTGACTTATATTCCGAAAAATACGGTACTTTTATAGTTATTCATACTATAGTATTTATTTAAATTGTATTTAGATGTATTGTATTGACTTTTTTATTGTATAATAGGATATTATAAACTAATTAGATGAAAGTGTAGTGTTTTTACAATGTGACTCCAAGCTTAAAGAGTTGAAGTTGCATAAAAGAGTCATCAGTAGTGATCAATACCTTAAGAAGCTACAATTGCACTTAAGCATCATTTGAGGAAAGCTGTAGAGATCAGTCAAAGGTAAATGGTTGTTTCGATGTGTCTTGACCAGAACTTCTCCAGAGTGAAGATGCAGGTCACCATGTCCCTAGCCTCTCTGGTGGGCAAGTCCTCAGACTTCCAGGAGGAACACTTGAGATGTTCCCTTCGCACCATCCTTGCTTACGCAGAGGAGGATGCTGAGATGCAGAACACACAGTTGCCCCAGCAGGTGTCAAATCGAACACATAGTTACTGTACATCACACAACACTATTATTATGAACTTCACTAAACTTCATGACTGTCACCTACAGGTGGACGAGCTTCTGAGGAACCTTAACAGCATTCTTTCAGACACGGTGAAGATGAGAGAGTTCCAGGAGGATCCAGAGATGCTCATGGACCTCATGTACAGGTTAGGACCTCAACACAAAAAAAGCACATTTCCTCCTGCGATGGTGACAAAGCCATGTCGGTGCTCATGTCTATTCCTCTGCGGTTGTCGTTGTTTTGAATCTGTTTGCCTCCCTTCGCCATGGTAACCATGTGGTCGCGGTTTGGCTACTCTCGAAGCTGCTTTTGTTTACATGCAAATGCAAACAGTGTGTTTTCTATGTGGTGTAGACAAAAGGAACATACATACATGTTCTCAATAATTTTACATGACCCCTTTTAGCCTTGACTCTCACCCAAACTCAGCCCCACATAGCACACTTGCTGGTGAACAAGACCCCTTTTAGCCTTGACTCTCACCCAAACTCAGCCCCACATAGCACACTTGCTGGTGAACAAAACATTTGGCCTCCAGATGCACGATTTGACGTGTAAGTAAATAAAGTCAAAAGTGAATCACTTGCTTTGTAAAAGCCTTTATTCAGTCCCAAAACATAGACCATGCTGTGCATACTGTACATTAAACAATGTTTCTATTTTGCAGTCTTTTTTAGAGACATGCACATGAAAAGGATCTTTGTTAGATTTGTTGTTTCAGCAGTCCTTTAATGAACTTCAATGATATATATTGTACAAACCCAGTTTCCATATGAGTTGGTAAATTGTGTTAGATGTAAATATAAACGGAATACAATGATTTGAAAATCCTTTTCAACCCATATGCAACTAAATGCACTACAAAGACAAGATATTTGATGTTCAAACCCATAAACTTTTTTTTTTTTTTGCAAATAATAATTAACTTAGAATTTCATGGCTGCAACAAGTGCCAAAATTAGTTGGGAAAGGGCATGTTCACCACTGTGTTACATCACCTTTTCTTTTAACAACACTCAATAAACGTTTGGGAACTGAGGAAACTAATTGTTGAAGCTTTAAAAGTGGAATTCTTTCCCATTCTTGTTTTATGTAGAGCTTCAGTCGTTCAACAGTCTGAGGTCTCCACTGTCGTATTTTACGCTTCATAATGTGCCACACATTTTCGATGGGGGACAGGTCTGGACTGCAGGCGGGCCAGAAAAGTAACCACACTTTTTTTTTTTTACAAAGCCACGCTGTTGTAACACATGCTGAATGTAGCTTGGCATTGTCTTGCTGAAATAAGCAGGGGTGTCTATGAAAAAGACGGCTCTTAGATGGCAGCATATGTTGTTCCAAAACCTGTATGTACCTTTCAGCATTAATTGTGGCTCCACAGATATGTGAGTTACCCATGCCTTGGGGACTAATGCACCCCCATACCATCACAGTTGCTGGCTTTTGAACGTTGCATCGATAAGTCTGGATGGTTCGCTTCCCCTTTGGTCCAGATGACACAATGTCGAATATTTCCAAAAACAATTTGAAATGTGGACTCGTCAGACCACAGAACACTTTTCCACTTTGCATCAGTCCATCTTAGATGATCTAGGGCCCAGAGAAGCCGGCGGCGTTTCTGGATGTTGTTGATAAATGGCTTTCGCTTTGCATAGTAGAGCTTTAACTTGCAAAGTGACAGTGGTTTTCTGAAGTGTTCCTGAGCCCATGTGGTAATATCCTTTAGAAATTGATGTCAGTTTTTGATACAGTGCAGTCTGAGGGATCGAAGGTGACGGTCATTCAATGTTGGTTTCCTACCATGCCGCTTACTTGGAGTAATTTCTCCAGATTTTCTGAACCATTTGATGATATTATGGACCGTAGATGTTGAAATCCCTAAATTTCTTGCAGATGCAGTTGGAGAAACGTTGATCTTAAACTGTTTGACTATTTGCTCACGCTTTCTTGTGAAAGACTGAGCATCTTTTGGGAAGCTGTTTTATACCCAATCATAGCACCCACCTGTTCCCAACTAGCCTGCACACCTGTGGGATGTTCCAAATAAGTGTTTGATGAGCATTCCTCAACTTTTTTGCCACTTGTGCCATTTTTTTAAACATGTTGCAGCCCTCAAATTCCAAATGAGCTAATATTTGCCAAAGATAACAAAGTTTACAAGTTTGAACGTTTGCAGTGTATTCAATTGAATATATAAACCCCATTTCCGTATGAGTTGGGAAATTGTGTTGGATGTAAATATAAACAGAATACAACTTCTTTGTCACGTGTTGCTGGCATCAAATTCTAAAGATTATTTGCAAAAAAAAAAAAATGTTTATCAGTTTGATCATCTAACACAATTTCCCAACTCATATAGAAACAGGGTTTGTAGTAGTGGGTATTTATTTTTATTTGTACTGGTCACATGATTATACCTATATACAGTGGGGCAAAAAAGTATTTAGTCAGCCACCGATTGTGCAAGTTCTCCCACTTAAAATGATGACAGAGGTCTGTAATTTTCATCATAGGTACACTTCAACTGTGAGAGACAGAATGTGAAAAAAAATCCAGGAATTCACATTGTAGGAATTTTAAAGAATTTATTTGTAAAATATGGTGGAAAATAAGTATTTGGTCAACCATTCAAAGCTCTCACTGATGGATGGAGGTTTTGGCTCAAAATCTCACGATACATGGCCCTATTCATTCTTTCCTTAACACGGATCAATCGTCCTGTCCCCTAAGCAGAAAAACAGCCCCAAAGCATGATGTTTTCACCCCTATGCTTCACAGTAGTTATGGTGTTCTTGGGATGCAACTCAGTATTCTTCTTCCTCCAAACACGACGAGTTAAGTTTGTACCAAAATGGATACATGAATGATATAGCAGAGGATTGGGAGAATGTCATGTGGTCAGATGAAACCAAAATATAACTTTTTTAGCCCAAACCTGGAATTACACCTTAGAACTCCTGTTGCTAAAACATCATATGAAAAGGGGCCGATCAAAATTTTAAAAAATTATACATAAGAAAACAGTTATTGCTTTGGTTTCCATTAGTCTTTTTTTAAAGAATGTAGGAAATCCACTAAGATGACATATGATACACCTTCCTTCTGATGTTCCACCACCAGGATAGCAAAAGGCTACCAGACGTCCCCAGACCTCCGCCTGACCTGGCTGCAGAACATGGCCGAGAAGCACAACAACAGGAAGTGTTACACTGAGTCGGCCATGTGTCTAGTGCATGCCGCTGCCCTGGTGGCGGAATACCTCAGCATGCTGGAGGATCACAAGTACCTGCCCGTAGGCAGTGTCACCTTCCAGGTAGAAGCAGACAATTGATCATACAGAGCACAGACCTACACCAAGGTTTAAACATTTGTCATCTTTAGTGAATTGCTTGAACTACTCTATTGACTTTCCATGTCCTTGGATTCAGAGATAATTGTGGATGGAACATATAACTACTTTTCCTTATGAAAGGGGAACTGCACTTTTTGGGAATTTAGCCTATTATTCACAATCCCTAAATGAGACATGCACACATGTTGTTCTTTTTTATGCATTGTAATTTGTAAATAAACGCTAGAAAGAGTCAGCTAACAGTAGTGGTAATATGATTTGATCTATTCCGCCTGTAAATCTTTCTAAAAAAATATCCAAAAAACCCCATCAACGTTGTATATACATGCTGTACTGTAATTATATATCTAATGTAGTAACAGGCACATTCATAATAACATGTAATGTTTACATAGTTTAGTCATTTGAAACATACGGCATCACATTCATTTCACAGACTCATCATAAATTTGACTATTTTTTCAAAAACAACCACTACTAGTCATGGCAGACATCATGTGAGCCAACGACTACTTTGTGACACATGATGATCCAGAATCTTATATTTTTTAGCCTAAGTATACAGAGGATGGGCTACAAGTTTTAGACCCTGAGTGATGAGCAGATCCAGCTCTAATAAAACTAAGCAGTATTGCTAACTGTTAAACACGAAATACAAACTACGAACATAACACAAACACTGTACATATCTGCTCTCACTGGAATGCTGACTGATGGGATGTTTATGCCTTCCCGTTTGGATGAAGAAATAATCGTAATCATCACACAGGTAAAAAAAAAAGTGGCCCCAAATTTGCATTTTGTTGTGTCTTCCAGTCTAAGTTGAATGTAAAAGATGACCAACTTCTCGGTTTATGGCCACAACCTTCTACTATGCAAGTGAGAGTCATGATTAATAATCTGGAATTAACTTTTACCAACTAAGAGGCAATACAGTAGCTCACATGCTCAGTATGTCATGCATAAGATATAGTTACCTCTCTGTGATCAAGGCGCCGCTAAAAGTAGTTTTACGGCTTTAGCTCTTATCGGTGGCCTTGTGGTTAGAGTGTTCGCCCTGAGATCAGTAGGTCGTGAATTCAAACCTCGGCCAAGTCATACCAAAGACTATAAAAATGGAACCCATTACCTCCCTGCATGGCACTCAGCATTAAGGGTAGAAATTGGGGGTTAAATCACCAAAAATGATTCCGGGCGCGGCCACCGCTGCTGCTCCCTGCTCACCTCACTTCCCAGGGAGTGATCAAGGATGATGGGTCAAATGCAGAGAAAAATTCCACCACAATTGCTGTGTGTGTGACAATCACGGGTACTTTAACTTTAACTTTATAAGAACAATAATGCTGATACTTGGTTAATATTCAGGTCAAGACATGTAAATGGAGTATTGTTGGCTGTGTTTGAAGTTTTTTTAGAGGGCTTTATAGTCACAGTAGAGAACTCACATTAGCTTCCTTGTTAGCCAACTCAGACTTGCCGTATATTACAAATTAGAATGCATTAGAAAGAGAAAAACATGTGTTCTTGTCTTACATAGGGACTGTTAAGGATAGGCAAAAATAGTGTTAACTGCCTTTTAAACCCAACATAAAATCTAATAGTTATTAAGAAATATGTGATGTTTTGAACACGTTTGACATAATACTAGACATTCTTAAAGCTACTTTACAGATTTAGTCAAACAGAGGTAATAGGTAGTTTTTATAAAATATAATAATTCTGTATAATGATCATGATATTATATTATTAATAATTACAATATGTATTCACATTAATTAATGTCATTATTTAATTCGATTAATCTGTTATATTAAGTAAAATACATACTGTACACTAACTAAATGTTATTTTTGCCCATTCACAATTATGTATTTAATATAAAAAAATTGCTCTCAACAAAATTGGAAATACATCAATTAATTATATTTGATATTTATTTGATTTAAAAACATGTAGATACTAATAATGTTTAATGTATCAATACTGCCTATCTTCATTAGGAGATGTATTTATACGGCCTGGCTCACATGGTAGAGTGGCCATGCCAGCAACTTGATGGTTCCATGTTCGATTCCAGCTTCCGCCACTCTAGTCACGGCTATCGTGTCCTTAGGCAAGACACTTCACACACCTGGCTTCCAGTGCCACTCACACTGGCGTATGGAAGTGTATTATTGTTGGGTGGCGGTCGTAGGGGCCCTAGGCGCAAATTGTCAGCCAAATTTCCATCAGTCTACCCCAGTGTAGCTGTGGCTACAAATGTAGCTTACCACCATCAAGGTGTGAATGTGGAGTGAATGAATGATGGGTTCTCAGTTCTCTGTAAAGCGCTTTGAGTGTTTAGAAAAGATCTATATAAATCTAATCCATTGTTATTATTATTCATTATACATATGACAGTACTAAATATGATATTTGTGGATTCATGCTCGTAATTTAGAAATAATTAAGTAATAAGTATAATGCGAAATATGTATTTCGCTAATAAAACTAATAAATAAAATATAATAAAATACAATAAAATGTGTATTATTATTACTATTACAAACTGACAGAGTACCGTATTTTTCGGAATATAAGTCACCTGCCGAAAATGCATAATAAAGAAGTAAAAAAACATATATATGTCACACTGGAGTATAAGTCGCATTTTTTGGGAAAATTCATTTGATAAAACCCAATACCAAGAATAGACATTTGAAAGACAATTTAAAATAAATAAAGAATGGTGAACAACAGGCTAAATAAGTGTACGTTATATGATGCATAAATAACAAACTGAGAAGGTGCCTGGTATGTTAACGTAACATATTATGGTAAGAGTCATTCAAATAACTATAACATATAGAACATGCTATATGTTTACCAAACAATCTGTCACTCCTAATTGCTAAATCTTATGAAATCTTATACGTCTAGTCTCTTACATGAATGAGCAAAATAATACTATTTGACATTTTACGGTAATGTGTTAATAATTTCACACATAAGTCCCTCCTGAGTATAAGTCGCACCCCCGGCCAAACTATTTAAAAAACTGCGACTTATAATCCGAAAAATACGGTATATGATTTTTGCCTATTACAAATGACAATCTTTTCTGCTTAAAATATGTGAATTCCAAACAGTTTTAATGAATAAATAAATTTGGCTGATATTAAAAAACTGTAGAAAATTGATCAAATCAATAAACCCATTCTGATAGCTACACAACCTTTTTGGCGCAGGTTATAATAAACAATTAACACACACACACATCAGTGATGTGTGTCAGGAGAAGACATGATGACCTCCAGCAGTCAACAGGTCATTGATTGGAGGGTCATCACATTAGTTCCATTTCCTACTCTCCTTTTAAATCCAGCCATGTGACTGCTAATGTGATTAAGAGGGCTAAGTGATTGATTGGCCGATGGATTTTTTTCTTCCCCCTTAGAGCATCTCACCCAACGTGCTGGAGGAGTCAGCCGTGTCAGACGACATCCTGTCCCCAGACGAAGACGGCGTGTGTTCAGGGCGCTACTTCACTGAGAGCGGCCTCGTCGGTTTGCTGGAGCAGGCCTCTGAACTCTTCAGTAATGTAAGATAAAACCCACCCTGTTGCTTCTCTTTATCAAACGTCCATACATTCATGATTAGGTTTTTGAGCGTATTGTGCATCGTCATGGTAACCCAGAGCCTGTTTGCATTATCAGGGCTGTCTGTATGAGGCAGTTAACGAGGTCTACAAGATAATCATACCCATCTTGGAGGCTCATAGGGACTTCAGAAAGCTGGCATCCACCCACGACAAACTGCAGAGAGCCTTTGACAACATAATTCACAAGGTAATCACTGGAAAACCATCAGAAGATACTCGAAGGTTAAACACAATTTTCCAGGATACTATTTGAACATATTCCCCATTAGAAATTATTCAAATAATCAGTTCTATTGTCAAACTGTAGCCTTGATGAAACAGTTTTTAACTAAAATCACAATGTTTGAACATTCTTAACTGTTTTAAAAGTGTAAAAATAGGTTAATCCCTGTCATAGAACACAATAAAACTATGAACTATGTAACTTTGATGACATGCATAATGTAAATGTGATGCGCCACATACATTATGTTGACAAATGACCAGTTTTGGGGTAAAGCTGCTGCCATCTTAGAACCTTAATTCAGTGGTTCTCAACCTTTTTTCAGTGATGTACCCCCTATGATAATTTTTTAAATTCGAGTACCCCCTAATCAGAGGAAAGCATTTTTGGTTGAAAAAAAGAGAAAGAAGTAAAATACAGCACTATTTCATCAGTTTCTGATTTATTAAATTGTATAACAGTGCAAAATATTGATCATTTGTAGTGGTCTTTCTTGAACTATTTGGAAAAAAATTATATAAAAATAACTGAAAACTTGTTGAAAACAAGTGTGTGGAAGTCTTTGTCTTCCTTCCGGGTTTCGACGAACCAATGTGACCACAACACCTTGAGACGTGGGTTTTAACAGGAGAGTATTTTTTATTTTTGTTGTGTTGTGGTTTTTCAAAATTTCTTGTTTGCTTCTCAGCCTTCTTGTTCTTTCAGTCCTTTGTTGCTTTTCAGCCTTCTCGTTCCTTCAGTCCTTTGTTGCTTTTCAGCCTCTCAATCTCTCCTGCTCCCACTATCTCCTCTGCTCATGGTCTCCGGCGCTGCTAATAAAGGAACAGGTGATTAGATAACTCGTTCCAGCTGAGATATCCACTCACCTGTTGGCTGCTTCATGGCGTGGACCACGCCCCTCTCTACATGCCTCCACCGCCAGACTCAGGCCGGGCAACCGTCTGGCCACGCCCACTAACCCCCCCCAATAGCGGGGGCGAGAGAGGAAGTCAGCCACGGCCATCTGCGCACCCGGCCTGTGGACTATCTGGAAGTTGTAGGGTTGTAATGCAAGGTACCACCGGGTGATCCGCGCATTGGTGTACTTCATGCGGTGGAGCCACTGGAGATGTTTGTGGTCCGGGCAGAGACTAAAGGCACGCCCCAACAGGTAGTAGCGGAGGGCTCCAACTGCTCACCGTATGGCAAGGCACTCCCTCTCCACCGTGCTGTACCTTGCCTCCCGGTATAACCTATCACGAATAATAAAAAAATGGGGAAATACCCGCGCTTTCCCCGGGCGCACCAGCTGACCGTCGATGTAATCCACCTGGTCCCAGGCCGTGCGCGAGGTTTCATCACGGGACTGCTCGAGGGGAAAATCCTCAGTAGGTTGCCACTGGGAGGCCGGGGGGATTCCCGCAAAGCCCCCACCGGATCCCGCTCGGGAGCACCGAATGAAGCCGCGTCGCCACTGATAACCGCGTGGATACTCCCCCCTCCTACCGTCCGTGAACGCATCCCCACACATTGTGTTACTAAATGGTTAAATCCCGGCCAAGTCGTTCCTCGAAATATGGGGTGCATAAGGTGCGCGCTTGCGGCAACCTTGACACTATGGTTTTGCCTCTTATACCAGATTTCCACTGGCACAATCGGGTACTCGTGCACATCCCCATAAATACACCTGATTTTACCCCGTGTTGCCTGCCACAATACCCCGGGTCGAACCAAGTTCTGGTGAATCATGGACTGTTTTCAGCCCGAATCCACCATCGCCCGGTATATACTCCCTTGTACCCTTACCGGGACACAGTACGTCTCCCCCCCGATCGGGGGCGGGTGCTGGGGGCCCGACAACCCACATCACCTGCCCCACCTCCCTCAAAGAGCACTCCCGGCGCACATGCCCGGTTTACCGCACCCCCAGCACACCGGCCCTGGTGTTCGAGGCGCCATCTGCGAGGGAAGCCCCCCATCCACAGCGCCGGTACCCTGAAACGCACAAGCAGAGGAGATGTTATAGCCCCGTGTTCCCCCCCTTGTTGGGTGTGTGAATGGGTGCGGGTGTGTGTGTTTTTGTGCTGATTGTTCGAGAAGGGGACCTGCTCTCTGACTCCGGGTAGCTCGGCCGTGCGAGGTCGCTGCTCCTGGGTTGTCCCTCCCTGCGGCGCGAGTCGTCGGCGGGGTGCTGGGGTGGGCCTTTCGGCCAACTTTGCAGTCGCCTCCCGCTGGACAGCCAGGTGATCCTCCGCCAATGTTAGTGCCGTTTTCACGTCGCTGGGGCGGTGGTATCTCACCCACACGGAGGTCCTGGGTGGGATAGCGTTGATGAATTGTTCCAGAATAATGGATTCCAGCATTTTAGGGTCCATCCCGTTCGGCTGTAGCCACCGGGTTGCCGCGTCCCTTAGCTGCTGCGCCAGCACGAAGGGGAGGTCCTCTGGGCCCAACTTCATGGCTCGGAATCGTCGCCGGTGATCTTCTGGGCAGCTGCCGACCCGATCCAGGATGGCGTGGTGTAAGTTGGGATACTGCATCCGGGCGGCTGTCGGGAGACTCAACGCCGCCAGCTGTGCCTCCACCACCAGGAGCGGCAGCCCCATTCTTCCTCCGGCCATTTGCATGAGTTTGCAGTGGCCTCGAAGACGTCCAGGAATGCGTGGGGTCCTCCGTCTCCGACGCCGTCGCTCCCGTGCCTGACGTGTTTGATCTGTTCATTAGAGTCTGTATCAGCTGGGTCTGCTGCTGGCTCGCCGCTAACACTTCGGCCAGCACTTGTCCGAGGGCCTCCAGGGGGGTTGTGGTGGACATTGTCTTGGTCCGGGTAGTTGGGCGCCAAATAACTAAAAACTTGTTGAAAAATAAACAAGTGTGTGGAAGTCTTTCTCTTCCTACCGAGGTTCGACGGACCAATGTGACCACAACACTTTGAGACGTGGGTTTCAACAGGAGTTTTTTTTTCGTGTGTTGTCGTTTTTCAAAGTTTCTTGTTTGCTTTTCAGCCTTCTCGTTCTTTCAGTCCGTTGTTGCTTTTTAGCCTTCTTGTTCCTTCAGTTCTTTGTTGCTTTTCAGCCTCTCAATCTCTCCTGCTCCCACCATCTCCTCTGCTCATGGTCTCCGGCGCTGCTAATAAAGGAACAGCGCCGAACATAACTCGTTCCAGCTAAGATATCCACTCACCTGTTGGCTGCTTCATGGCCGGCCCCTGCACACACCCCGCCCGCAGGGAACGCGTGGACCACGCCCCTCTCCACAAAATGATTCAATTATAAATAAAGATTTCTACACATAGAAGTAATCATCAACTTAAAGTGCCCTCTTTGGGGATTGTAATAGAGATCCATCTGGATTAATGAACTTAATTCTAAACATGATATACTTGTAACTTTCAGACAAGTGTAAAATAAAGTTAACTCCTGTTGTTAAAAGAAAAAGTAAAACACTGGAATGTAGAAGTGACATGCCAGTGCTGCACACGCTAGGTTCAAAATAGAAATAATCAGTTCCAGAGTCAAACTGCGGTCATTATAAAATATCAAATGTTATAAAAAAGGTATGAACTGTACACACAACGTTTTAAGTTAACAGTTTGAACCCCAATACCCCAAAAGTAAAACAATCCTGAATCCAGACGGTGATCTGGATCAGGTCCAAAATGTAATCACTTGTTCCGTATCCCATTTCAGACATTTCCTAAAAGTTTAATCAAAATGTATCCTTACTTTTTGAGATCTATAGCAGAACAAAAGAAACAGTGACGTCTTTTGTTAGTCATCTACTGTCTTTGTCTCTGTGGGCAAAGGCCCGACCGCAAGCACACACACGCACACAGACAGGCATACACACAAATTGAAGCTTTGTGAAGTAAATGTGAATTTACGTAGTAGAAATTACCGTGTTTAGCTAACAAACTGAACGTCACAATTATGTAACAATAAAACCTTTAATGTTAATGTCAAAATTACAGATTGACTGATTATCAGTGCCAATTTTTGCCTTTTTTTTTTTAATCACCTTTTAAATTTTTGATAATAGTTATATTTAAGCTCCATTATCACCTTTACTACCATTTTTAATGCAACAGTTAACAAACAAGTATCTGCCTTTTTTTATATGATGGACCTATTAAAAACTGGTCAATTTGGCTGCAGTCTAATAATATCCACACTTGTGAATTTGGAATCATTTTATCAATCACAGTTGACATTATTAAGAGATACAAATTAAATATAAATGGTGCTTGTAATGTCACTCTAAAGGTGTATTTCTGTCTAATTGCAGGGCCACAAGAGAATGTTCGGGACCTATTTCCGCGTTGGTTTTTACGGCGCCAAGTTTGGAGACTTGGATGAGCGTGAATTTATTTACAAGGAGCCCGGAATCACGCACCTGCCTGAGATCTCACAGCGGTTGGAGGTAACAAAGCTGCTGAAGCGTTTGCAACTGAGAATGACGCACAATCATCCATCTGTGAGAGTGCCATTCGTTGATACGCTCAAAAACATGTAAATGTGTCACTAAGAGCAGCACCGCTATCGCTTTAATTGTGGATCAAAGGCGTGATGCAGGTGGAGTTGCTGCATAGCAGTAGAGCTGCATAACAAAACAATGTACTTCAAGCAGTATTTCATAGCCTGGCAACTGTCTTTTTGTCAAATAGAATACTATTAATACACATCTTTCTCCCACTGTTAGAATTTTTATGCTCAGTGTTTCGGGGAGGACATTTTGGTCATGATCAAGGATTCTACGCCCGTTGACAGAAAACAACTTAACCCAAACAAGGTATGACACTGTTTTACCCTGTCAATCAACTACTGACTGGAGTTATTAAAAGTATATGAGTCGTCAAATTCTTCATATTTAAAAACAAAATAAATAGATTTGTATTTCAACACAATTCCACCCTTATTTTTCCATATTCCCACACATATATGTTGGGGTATTTGTTATTGTTATTCTATATATATATATATATATATATATATATATATATATATATATATATATATATATATATATATATACACAGTGGGGCAAAAAAGTATTTAGTCAGCCACCGATTGTGCAAGTTCTCCTACTTAAAATGATGACAGAGGTCTGTAATTTTCATCATAGGTACACTTCAACTGACAGAATGTGAAAAAAAAATCCAGGAATTCACATTGTAGGAATTTTAAATAATTTATTTGTTAATGATGGTGGAAAACAAGTATTTGGTCAACCATTCAAAGCTCTCACTGATGGAAGGTTTTGTCTCAAAATCTCACGATACATGGCCCCATTCATTCTTTCCTTAACACGGATCAATCGTCCTGTCCCCTTAGCAGAAAAACAGCCCCAAAGCATGATGTTTCCACCCCCATGCTTCACAGTAGGTATGGTGTTCTTGAGATGCAACTTAGTATTCTTCTTCCTCCAAACACGACGAGTTGAGTTTATACCAAAAAGTTATATTTTGGTTTCATCTGACTACATGATATTCTCCCAATCCTCTGCTGTATCATCCATGTATCCATTTTGGTATAAACTCAACTCGTCGTGTTTGGAGGAAGAAGAATGCTCAGTTGCATCCCAAGAACACCATACCTACTATGAAGCATGGGGGTGGAAACATCATGCTTTGGGGCTGTTTTTCTGCTAAGGACATATCGCAAAATGATCAAGTATGACACACAGAATGGACCTGCTATCCCCGTTTAAATAAGAAAATCTCTTTTCAGTAGGCCTTTAAACCAGCACATGTTAAGGCCAATCTTAAGTTTGCCAATGACCATTTGGATGATCCAGAGGAGTCATGGGAGAAAGTTTTGTGGACAGATGAGACCAAAATTGCCCTTTTTGGTCATAATTCCACTATGCGTGTTTGGAGGAAGAAGAATGATGCGTACCATCCCAAGAACACCATCCTACTGTGAAGCATGGGGGTTGTAGCATCATGCTTTGGGGGTGTTTTTCTGCTCATGGGACAGGACGACTGTACTGAGAGGATGACTGCAGCCATGTATTGTGAGATTTTAGCCAAAAACCTCCTTCCCTCAATCAGATCATTGAAGATGAGTCGTGGCTGGATCTTCCAACATGACAATGACCCGAAGCACACAGCCAGGAAAACCAAAAAGTGGCTTCGTAAGAACCATACCAAGGTTCCGGAGTGGCCTAGGCAGTCCCCAGACCTAAATCCAATTGAAAATCGTTGGAGGGAGCTGAAAGTATGTGTTACTCAGCGACAGCCCAGAAACCTGACTGATCTAGAGAAGATCTGTGTGGAGGAGTGGGCCAAAATCCCTCCTGCAGTCTGTGCAAACCTGGTGAAGAACTACAGGAAACGTTTGACCTCTGTAATTGCAAACAAAGGCTACTCTACAAAATATTAATGTTGGTTTTCAAATACTTATTTTCAGCTGTATCACACAAATAAATTGTTAAAAAAATCATAGATTGAGATTTCTGGATTTTTATTTTTAGGTTATCATACAGTGGACATGCACCTACCGTGAAAATGTCAGACCCCTCCATGATTTCTAAGTGGGAGAACTTGCAAAATAGCAGGGTGTTCAAATACTTATTTTCTTCACTGTATATATATATATATATATATATATATATATATATATATATATATATACATATATATGTATATATATATATATATATGCATATATATATATATATATATGTATATAAATATATATATATATATATGTATACATACATATATATACATACACATACAGTGAAGAGAATAAGTATTTGAACACCCTGCTATTTTGCAAGTCGTCCTATATATATGTATATACATACATATATATACATACATATACAGTATATGTATATATGTGTGTGTATATACATTATATATATATGTATACATTTCTGTGTATATACAGTATGTTTGTGTGTGTATGTATTTAATTATAAACATGTGTGTGTATTTAGATATGTGCGTGTATTTTTATATATATATGCGTGTATATGCGTATATATCTGTATATATGTATATGCATATATATTAAGGTGTATATATATATATGTATATATATATGCATATTTTTTGCATATATAGGTATGTATATATAAGCACCTATATGTATAGATATGTTTATATATAGTATGAAACATGCATATTAATATAGTTTTATTGAGTGAAATTACAATTACAGTCCTATTTTACGTTAGCGGAAATGTAGGGGGCGCATTAATTCCAATGGAGCGCATATCTCGCCTCAAAACCTGTTCTGCTGTGGCTGTATTGTTTTTAATACAACCACAAGGTAGAAATAGTTTCTTCTGAAATATCTTTTGTGGTCAATATCCAGCAGCTTTATCTACCTCAGCATCCGTTTCGAAATGTTGGTTGCTCTACTCAGCTGTTAGTGTAAAACTCATGTGTATTACATTTGTCTTACTGTTGTTTACATTGAACAATTAAAACAGGCTAAGCGGTTGTTCCTTACCGCTATTACAACATTGATTCTGTTGCTGCTGTGTATACACAGTGCTTCACTTTTTCCACATTTTGTTATGTTACAGCCTTATTCCAAAATGGAATAAAAACATTTTGTCCTCAAACTCCTACACACAATACCCAATAAAAACAATGTGGGGAAAAAAAAAGTTTTTTATGGCTTTACAGTATTTACAGCCTTTGCCAAAAACCTCAAAAGTGAGCTCAGGTTCATCCGGTTTCAGCTAAAC
The DNA here is from genome assembly GCF_033978795.1 of Nerophis ophidion. Taxonomy (NCBI): domain Eukaryota; kingdom Metazoa; phylum Chordata; class Actinopteri; order Syngnathiformes; family Syngnathidae; genus Nerophis; species Nerophis ophidion. Next base: position 30,458,568 of record NC_084611.1, on the reverse strand, counting down.
ATGAGATGTTCTTACAGCTTAATTATGATATGTAATTTCCTGTCAACGGTAGAGGACGCACAAAAAAAGGCTGCGCTTTTGCGACTGGGATTTTTGAGAATTTTGAAGATTTTTTGACCACTGATTGTGATTACAGCTACAGGACAGTTAGCTGGCATCTTCAAACTGCTTTTGTCCCGGTAAGAGACACAGATTCGCTGAAACAAAGTGAATTGGAAGGGCCCATAGCCTCAAGCGTCCACCACAATTCAAACTGGTTGCCCAGCAACCAAAAGCTACACGGAGATTTTACGGCGAGGTTTGTAGTTGTTTTAAAGTGTTCTCTACTACACGGCGTGATCTAAATTGACAAGCGGAGGCCCCCAGTTGATCTCTGAATGGCGCAAGGTACGAAATTGTTAACATAAACAAGTTAAATGTCCCGCAAGTCGCTGAAGAAGCAACTGCCGTAAGCGAGCTCCTGCTAGCTGCTGAAGATGCACTGTCAACGAGCTGCTACAATGTCTAAAGCTAAACAAAAAAAACCTCAAATCCCGAAACCTTTGCTGCCATCTGGATCAAATGAATCTCTGGATAAAGGGTACAATGGGAAGCTAGACTTAATGCTACAAAAATGCTGATGACTATGAAAAAGTAGGATTAGACCACAAAACAGACCTGGAGAACTGAAACACAAAAAAGATCTGAGAAGTCTGCTGGAAAATATAGAAATTCTGCAAAGTCAGAACGATAAGGCAAGAAGGGAATTTCAGGAAATGCGTCAGAAGATGAAGATTCTCCAATAGGAAATAATTGCAGCAAAACAAGACATCATTCTGAGAAATATAGATGAAATGGATCAAGACAAACAAATTAATGCTAATGTGTCTGGGAACCAAAGTAAACCAAGATCATACGTGAAAGCTGTGGATATTGGAGGACAACCAGATGACATGGATGTTGCCTCAGCAGAGCAGCAAGTGGTCAACTTTGTGCAAGGAAAGGAAATTGAAAACAATATTAATACCAACGAAACATTAATCCCACTGAATGGAAGAAACAACAACACCACTCCTGTCATCCTTGTGAAACTTGTTAAAAGGAAATCTAAAATGGTACCTCTGAAACAGGGGAAGAAGCTAAGGGAAACAAATGTGTACACGAATGAGCGCGTCACCTAACGTAATGCTGATATTGCAAATAAATCACGTGACTTGAGAAAGCAGGGAAAAATTCAGTGAACTTGGAGTGTCAACTGTAAAATCTACATAAAGCTGAATGGAGGTCCAGAAGCAAGAGTGTTTGTTGTCAAAGACATCAAAAACCTTCACAAATATTAAAGTTGAAACTGCTTTGACAACGACAATGATAACGGAAAACAAACACCTACATTCGACACCAACACTACTATGTTCCAACGGACCACTAAACTAGAAAACCTGAATTCAGGAGCGCATCCACATATACTTATAGACATTATCGAAACAACATTAAAGATTGCTGAACAAGAAAATATGGAACTGAAAAAATATCTGCAACAAAGATTTGGAGAATGATATAGATCCCAATACTCCCCCCCATATTGGTAACAATTTTTTTTATTATACAGAGGAACAATATAATAGCAACATTGGATGGATGGATGGATGGATGGATGGATGGATGGATGGATGGATGGATGGATGGATGGATGGATGGATGGATGGATGGATGGATGGATGGATGGATAGATAGATAGATAGATAGATAGATAGATAGATAGATAGATAGATAGATAGATAGATAGATAGATAGATAGATAGATAGATAGATAGATAGTACTTTATTTATTCCTTCAGGAGAGTTCCTTCAGGAAAATTAACATTTTCAGCACAATCCCATTCAAGATCAGACAAACATTACAGGGAGACAGAACAGGATCGCTGACGGGTCTGCCAACTACCGGCGCCCCTTACAAGAAAGGTGAGATACAGGTAAACAAGTGGGGGGAATGGGAGAAAAAAAAATAAAAGATTAAAATAAAATTAAAAAATTGGTCTGAGCCTAGGCCCCTGGAGTGGGGCTCCAGACTGAGGCCGAGGGCAAAAAAAACAACTCATAGCCATAGTACACATCCCTCTTACCTGTATGTAAGAGGGAAACATCAAAGAAAACAAAGAAAATTAAATACAACCAGCCACTTCTACATACAGTTATGAATAAAAAGTAAAAGAAACATATACACTGTGGTGGCCTCTGCGGTGTTCACACCATCGTCTGCTGGGGTGGAGGCAGCAGGGCCAGAGACAGGAGCAGACCCAACAAAGCAACCAAGAGAGCCGAGTCCACTCTCGGTTGCCAACCAACTCTCGGCCAGTGTCCAGTCCGCATGGATGAGCGAGGATATGTCCAACGAGACTGAGGTGTCCGAAACCTGCTCGTTCAGCCAACACATTGTGAAGCTCCTCCGTCCCGGCGCTCTGTGCCAGCTCCGCAGCCCTGTCTCTTCATCCGCATCTCCTCCAGTCTCTCCAAACTGACTGTGGTGTGGCAGAGACCCAGCATCTGGTCTCCATGACCAAAAGGCTCCCGGGAGGCAGATCCAGAAGTCCGCAAAAAAGCACCGCATAGGTCACGAAAGTGCCACCCCTTGTCACACGGTCCCAAAGGGTCCCGGACCAAGGCAAAAAAAAAAAAAATTATACATATATATATATATATATATATATATATATATATATAATAACACATGAAAAACAAGAGGGAAGCACAAAAGGGTGACACAAGAGCACAGAGCTCCTGCCAACAGCAGCCACTACAGCGGCGCCATCTTTGAAATAAATAAATAATATTGAAAAATGTGATAACAAATAGTCCATCCATCCATCCATTTTCTACCGCTTATTCCCTTGTGGGGTCGCGGGGGGCGCTGGCGCCTATCTCAGCTACAATTGGGCGGAAGGCGGGGTACACCCTGGATAAGTCGCCACCTCATCGCAGGGCCGATAACAAATAGTCAATTTTTGATTTCAATAGCAGAAGCTTGTACGCAAATTACAACAACATGAAGCACTTTTTAGACCAATTTACAAACCCTTCAAAGTGATTGCTCTCACAGAATCATGGACTGATGATAAAAAAGGAATAGATTTTGATCCGGAAGAACTAAGGTACTAAATTATATCAACCGAACCAACAAGAACAGAGGAGGAATAGTAGCTGTGAACATTATGAACAACCTCAATTACATAATGGTAAAAAAAAAAGTATTTTGCTGTTGATATTTGGATAATAATACTACAAGATATCTGCCCATAACCGACATCAGTGATCATATGCCAGTTTTCACAATATATGATGGAAAATAAAAGAAGATGAACTTTGATGACAAAAAGACAATACTAAGACTATGCATAGATGAGAGTATGATTGCTTTCAAAAATGAGCGAGTAAAACAAAATTGGGACAATGTTTACAGTGAAAATGATGTTAATGAAGCATATGGTACATTTTTAAACACGTTCATGATGCTTTACGACAAACTGTTCATGGAAACAACTCAACAGGAAGCAGAAAGAAAAAACAATCTACCATGTATGACAAACAGTATACAAATGTTTGCAATAAGAAGAATACATTATACAGAAAATGTTTGATTTATTTATAATTCATAACACAAAGATCTACAGACACAGAAAATAAGTACACGTATAAAAACAAGCTAACTAGCATACTAAGAATGTATCAAAGAATATTACAGAAAGGCATTACCCCAAATACTTCTCAGATGGTATCATAAATAATGACAATATGAAGGAAGGAAGTATTGGAAATTTTAAAAATTACTTGTAAATATTGGACCAAAATTGGAGGAAATTATTCCAAAAACAAGACTTCAATGACACCAAAGAAAGAAATCCCAACTCAATGTTTCTCACAAAAGTGACACAAGAGGAGATAGTTGCAAATCCAAGAGTTCAATTGAATGTAATGAAATTGATATGGAAAGAATAAAAAGATTATTGAAGAGATCTCAGAACAATGTATATCAGTAATCTATCATTTCAAAAAGGCAAATTTCTGAACAAAATGAAAAGTTGTACCGATTTATAAGATTGGAGACAAACACCAATTTACAAATTATAGACCTGTTTATTTCCGTCCACAATTTTCTAAAATTATTGAAAAAATGTTTAATAACAGATAAGACAATTTCATAAACAAATATAAAATACTCTCAAAGAAACCAATATGAATACAGAGCTAATATTTCAATATCGAAGGTTTTAATTGAAATAACGTAAGAGATTGCCACTGCAATAGACTGTAAACAGTGTGCAACAGCAGTGTTTATGGATCTAACTTAAGCATTTGACACGATTAAGCACAATATTTTCATCAAAATATCAGAAAGGTATGGTATCAGAGGGTTGGTTTTGCGCTGGGTAAGAAGTTACTTAACCAACACGAAACAATACGTGAACCTAGGCGAACGCACGACTACACTACTAAATATATTCTGTAGTGTACCCCAGGGATAAATACTGGGACCAAAAATGTTGAGTCTTTATATACAGTAAACTATATTGGTAAAGTTACAAAGGACTTAACACTTAATATTATTCACAGAAGTTAAAACTGTGTTTTGTTCAGGAAAGAAGACACTAATGCTACTACGAATAATAACAGAAGAAATAAATAAATTAAAGAGATGGTTTGACAAAAAAAGACTATCCTTAAACCTCGGTAAAATTAAAATCAAACACAAATTCAGATAGATGGAATAGAGATTGAAAGAGTAAATTAAATCAAATGTTTCGGTGTAATGATTGATGAGAAATTGGAACTGTAATTCTAATATAAAAATATACAACATAAGGTGGTAAGAAATACATCAATAAATAACGCAAAAGATGTGTTAGACAAAAAAAAATCACTCCATATTCTCTACTGCTCGCTCGTATTAACATATCAAAGTTATTGTGCAAAAATATGGAGAAATACCTACAAAAGTATGTTTCAGTTACTCACTGTTTTACAAAGGAGGTACGTTAGAATAATACATCAGAAATATTTAAAAATTCCACGATATAGTGAATTTGCGAACTAAAATTATGCACAGAGCAAACTATAACCTGTTACTCAAGAATGTACAACAATTCTTCTCAACAAAAGAGAAGAAATATAACCTCAGGAAAAATGTGCCTTAAAGCATTTGTATGCACATATAACAATTAAAACCTTTAGTACAGAGATGTCGAACGTACGGCCCGCTAACGGGTTTAATCCCATTCGCAAAATGAGTTTGCTTAGTATAAAAATTGGCTGTTTGAAGATGATGCGTCAACTGATTGTAAATCAGTGCAGGTGCAAGCAATCAGCTGCTGCTGTTGTGGCTAGTGGCAGACTAATGTTATAGTGACACACGATATCTTCTTTTATTGTAAATTATCCACTCAACAGATAAATAATGGTAAGATGTAAAGACTTAATTCAACATGACCATCCTCTTTGTAGTTAAAATTCCGTGCAGCACTCACAATTTGTTAAATGCACGATGTGCACTCTCAACTCCACTGTAAAGTGTGTTTTTACATTTGTTGTTTGTTCTATTTTGTTTTATGCCTACATTGACCATGTTCACATTGGTTAAGTTTGTAGTAATGTTACCTTTAATTTGGCTATTACGTTGTCATTTTGACAAGTGTTTTGATTATATTATAATTGTAATATTTGCACAGTGATAATATGTTGTGGCAGTTTTGGATGTAACCAATGCGGCGGTTTGAGGAAACACTCAGTTGCTTTCCCAAACACGTCCTTAATGATGAACTGGCAACATGATAAATAGGAAGTGTTTGAAGTTTAATGGCTTTGTAAATACAATGAGACTAAGTCCAATTTCATTGTGTTCTTCATGGTGTTTTGAAACCGCAATCAAACAAACAATGTACTAATATGATCCAGTTTAAGAGACTCTTCAAGCGCAGTGTTTACAAAGTACAAAGAAGAACCATGATAAACATTTTGAACTTAGTGATAATCTTATTCATCTCACTACTGTATTTGAAATCAAACTTACTTTACCATTTATTATTTATTTATTGAAAACAGGAAGTGCTAGCAATTGCTATGTAATGGAAAAGGTTTAGGATTAAATAAGATCTGCTTCTTCCTACTCAATTTTGAACATGTTGATAAAAGAAACTGGAAATGTTGATGTCAATCAATTAATCAATCAATCAATCAATACATCAAAGTTTACATATATAGCCTTTAATCACAAATGTCTCAAAGGGCTGCACAAGCCACAATGACGTACTCGGCTCAGATCCCATATCAGGACAAGGAAAAACCTCAATGCTCTATAGCCCACAGACTTTTTTGGGGCTCTGGGAATCACCAATAAGCGGGAGTTCTTAGAATGCAGATTTCTGGCCGGGACATATGGTACAATACAATCGGCAAAATAGGATGGAGCTAGACTGTTTAGTATTTTATAAGTAAGTAGTAATGCCTTAAAGTCACATTTTGAGTGCACATGAAACCAGTGCAGGTGAGCCAGTATAGGCGTAATATGATCAAACGTTCTTGTTATCAAAAGTCTAGCAGCCGCATTTTGTACCAACTCTAATCTTTTATTGCTATACATAGGGAGGCCTGAAAATAATACAGAAATCGAGACGAGATGTAAAGAACGCATGGATAATAATCTCAGCGTCGGTGGTGGACAAAATGAGATGAATTTTAGCAATTTTACAGAGATGAAAGAAGGCCGTTTTAGTTACACTCTTAATGCGTGACTCAAATGAGAGAGCTTGGTCAAAGATAATACCCAGATTCTTTACAGAATCGCTTAAGGTGGTTAAGGTGGTATTATTAAATACATTCAGGTGTCTAGCAAGATCGATAATCAGCCTTTCCATTTTCTTAGCGTTAAGATGCAAAAAGTTACTTGACATCCATTGTTACATTTCATTTAGACATGCCTCCAGGTGATTACAGTCTGGCGTGTTGGTCAGCTTTAGGGGGCATGCACAGTTGAGGGCCATCAGCATAACAGTGAAAGCAAACACCATATTTGCGCAAAATGTCACCTAGCGGCGGCATATAAATGCTAAAACTGCAGGGCCAAGAACTGAACCCTGTGGAATTCCGCATGCTACCTTAACATACTCCGAGGTCAGATTGTTATGGGAGAAATACTGCATCTTGTCAGTAAAATAGGAGTTAAATCAAGAAAAGTTTGACATAGCAATATGTGTTTTGATACATTTTAATACAAACCCCGTTTCCATATGAGTTGGGAAATTGTGTTGGATGTAAATATAAACGGAATACAATGATTTGCAAATCCTTTTCAACCCATATTCAATTGAATGCACTACAAAGACAAGATATTTGATGTTCAAATTCATAATCTTTATTTTTTTTTTTGCAAATAATAATTAACTTAGAATTTCATAGCTGCAATACATGCCAAAGTAGTTGAGAAAGGGCATGTTCACCACTGTGTTACATCACGTTTTCTTTTGACAACACTAAATATACGTTTGGGAACTGAGGAAACTAATTGTTGAAGCTTTGAAAGTGGAATTCTTTCCCATTCTTGTTTTATGTAGAGCTTCAGTCGTTCAACAGTACGGGGTCTCCGCTGTTGTATTTTACGCTTCATAATGCGCCACACATTTTCGATTGGGAGACAGGTCTGGACTGCAGGCGGCCAGGAACAGTACCTTGACTCTTTTTTTACAAAGCCATGCTGTTGTAACATGTGCTGAATGTGGCTTGGCATTGTCTTGCTGAAATAAGCAGGGGCGTCGATGAAAAAGACGGCGCTTAGATGGCAACATATGTTGTTCCAAAACCTGTATGTACCTTTCAGCATTAATGGTGCCTTCACAGATGTGTAAGTTGCCCATGCTTTGGGCACTAATGCACCCCCATACCATCACAGATGCTGGCTTTTGAAATTTGTGTCGATAACAGTCTTTATGGTTCGCTTCCCCTTTGGTCCGGATGACACAGTGTCGAATATTTCCAAAAACAATTTGAAATGTGGACTCGTCAGACCACAGAACACTTTTCCACTTTGCATCAGTCCATCTTAGATGATCTCGGGCCCAGAGAAGCCGGCGGCGTTTCTAGATGTTGTTGATAAATGGCTTTCGCTTTGCATAGTAGGGCTTTAACTTGCACCTACAGATGTAGCGACGAACTGTATTTAGTGACAGTGGTTTTCTGAAGTGTTCCTGAGCCCATATGGTGATATCCTTTAGAGATTGATGTCAGTTTTTGATACAGTGCCAAGGGATTGAAGGTCATGGTCATTCAATGTTGGCTTCCGGCCATGCCGCTTACGTGGAGTGATTTCTCCAGATTCTCTTAACCATTTGATGATATTATGGACCGTAGATGTTGAAATCCCAAAATTTCTTGCAATTGCACTTTGAGAAACGTTGTTCTTAAACTGTTTGACTATTTGCTCACGCAGTTGTGGACAAAAGGGTGTACCTCGCCCCATCCTGTCTTGTGAAAGACTGAGCATTTTTTGGGAAGCTGTTTTTATACCCACTCATGGCACCAACCTGTTCCCAATTAGAATGCACACCTGTGGGATGTTCCAAATAAGTGTTTGATGAGCATTCCTCAACTTTATCAGTATTTATTTCCATCTTTCCCAACTTCTTTGTCACGTATTGCTGGCATCAAATTCTAAAGTTAATGATTATTTGCAAAAAATAAAATGGTTATCAGTTTGAACATCAAATATGTTGTCTTTGTAGCATATTCAACTGAATATGGGTTGAAAAGGATTCGTAAATCATTGTATTCCATTTATATTTACATCTAACACAATTTCCCGACTCATATGGAAATGGGGTTTGTAGAATGAGATCAAGTAGCAACAACACTGATGATGTGTCACCATCCATAGTTGGCAATAGATCATTTGTCACTTTTGCCCAGTAGAGAGATTTGCTCTGAAAACAGACTGAAAGAGTTCTCAAAGATTGTTAGACACCAAGTTTTCATTTAAAGGACAAAAAAAATTTGTATTCCATTGTGCAATAAGGCTGTAACGTACCAAAATATGGAAAAAGTGAAGCGCTGTGAATACTTACCGGATGTACTGTACGTTCATTAATATTTTCAAAGGAAGCCAGTTTCCTTTCCATTTTCTCATGCTTTCCGAATCATAATTGAATTAACATTAAATGATATAACAATATGTATGATAGCAGTCTCTATCGTCTCCTCTTCAGGCATACATCCAAATAACGTACGTGGAGCCGTACTTCGACGACTACGAGATGAAAGACCGACTGACAAATTTCGATAAGAACTTCAACCTGCGGCGCTTCATGTACACCACGCCCTTCACTAAGAGCGGGCGTCCTCGGGGGGAGCTGAATGAGCAGTACAAGAGGAAAACCATCCTCACCACCATGCACGCCTTCCCATATGTCAAGACTCGCATCAACATCATCCAGAAGGAGGAGGTAGTTTCTGGTAGACAACATCTGCATCTGTTGTTGGCGATTTGCACTCATGCTTTTTTGTTGTGTTGCGTTGTTCCCCTCAGTTTGACTTGACTCCTATCGAGGTGGCCATAGAGGACATGCAGAAGAAGACCAGGGAACTAGCGGTCGCCACGCACAGAGAGCAACCTGATGCTGTGATGTTGCAGATGTTGCTGCAGGGTTCAGTGGGAGCCACTGTTAACCAGGTAAACATGAGCAGTCCGTGCAGCGTGTCAGCTATTGTTTCTTTAAGGCTTGGAATAAAGCAGGTATTTGATTGGAAATACAAACATGGCCGCCATCTGGACTACATCACGCTAGCTTGTTCTGTTCCTTGCTAATCTGTGAATGAAGACATGCTGTCCTTTTCTGATAGAACTGCTGCACTCTACATTGCCACTGCTCTGATTGATCCATTTTTTAAAGTCTTTTTATACAGATAAAAATTGCTGGCGGATGATTGAAAAGCACCTTCAAACTGTTGGTATGATGGAGGACAGTATTAGGACCATAGTGCTAAGAAAAAAAAGGAAATAATAAATATATAAGTATATAATATGAATATTATTAAATAAATGTAAGTGTTAATAAATGGCGTTATGGTTTGTAAATAGTAGCAAAAATGTCATAATTTTTCAAATGAACGGTGGAGAACATTTTTACTCCATTGCCATCTTTCCTTAGGGAACTCTCCTGAAGAAATCAAAAAAATACTGTTTTATTTGACATCTATTCCTCCACAAATTGCAATTTTATTTAATTTTTATAATGTATGTATTGTGAAATTGTAATTGGAATTTGTTCAAAATCTTAAATTTCTTATTACCACTACTGCATTCCTCTATTATTTTAACTACCGTACTTTTCAGATTATAAGTCGCTCCGTAGTATAAGTCGCACCGGCCGAAAATGCATAATAAAGAAGGAAAAAAAACATATACGTCGCATTTTTGGAGTAAATCTATTTGATAAAATCCAACACCAAGAATAGACATTTGAAAGGCAATTTAAAATAAATAAAGAATGGTGAACAACAGGCTGAATAAGTGTATGTTATATGACGCATAAATAACCAACTGAGAAGGTGCCTGGTATGTTAACATAACATATGGTAAGAGTCATTCAAATAACTATAACATATAGAACATGCTATACGTTTACCAAACAATCAGGCACTCCTAATCGATAAATCCCATGAAATCTTCTTCCTCGATGTCGCTTCTAAACAACTCTGCCAACTCCAAAGGTATGCGCCGCTTCCTCTTGTCGTTTTCTGCTGCATATTTCACTACGTCCAGCTTGTAATCTGCAGTACATGATTCCCTTTTCGGTGCCATTTTTGTTCAGCCCTTCTCACCGCCAACGTTGAAATGATCCATTTTAATAGCTACGGCAGTAGCATATAGCAGTTAGCATTCCACTTCTGCCATGACCCTCCCCGCCGAATTCTTATTGGTTGACGTGTGTGACGATTGCTGACATATTTTTTGTCTCTTCCGCGAATGAGATAAATAATATTATTTGCTATTTTACAGTAATGTGTTAATAATTTCACACATAAGTCGCTCCGAAGTATATGTCGCACCCCCGGCCAAACTACGAAAAAAACTGCGACTTATGATCCGAAAAATACGGTATATCGTAATTATATTTAATTTCTTCTTCCTTTACTATTACAAAAAACTCTTTTAATGTCCTGAACTCCTGTTTACATGATCTTGTCTTAGAATAACGCTCCGCAGTGATGAAGTTGCGTCATAGTAGAGGTCTGAATTCCCCATCTTGTTCTTCTTCAAACTCTTTTAAGCTACTGTACAGTATTTGAGATTTCTGATTAAAACAGCACCTCTGCTGGGTGCAGCCCAGTATTGCACAATTTCTTATTGACACCATTCCATCCATCCATTTTCTACCGCTTGTCCCTTTCTGGGTTGCGGGGGGTGGTGGATTCTATCTCAGCTACAATCGGGCGGAAGGTGGCGTACACCCTGGACAAGTCGCCACCTCATCGCAGGGCCAACACAGATAGACAGACAACCATCCACTCTAAAATTCACACACTCGGGCCAATTTACTGTTGCCAATAGCCCCAGTTATCAGGCTATTTCGTACCCATCCTCATTTGTTTGCCCATTTCTATCGCCTGTATCGGGATAATCTGACATTTGAGTGTGTGTAGATCTGTAATTCTATGTAATTTATTACAGTTTTTAATGCATCTTCAAAGTGATTCTAGATATAGCGTATTTCATTTTTTGTACATACTGTCAAATTAATGTTGGTTCTTTTTCAAACGCCTGTCATATTAACCCCGAAATGCCCACTTTACTTGACGTTGAAGCATATGATGCCTCTTCATCACCCGTTTGTCCCCTGAGTGCTCCCTTTGAAAACAACGTGTTGAGGATAGCTATATAAATAACCTCCATTTAACTTATCACATTTTCAATTAGCATTGTTGCGGCAGATTGCAGGTGGGAGACATGACAGGATACATCAAAGCCTGAGCATTCATAACCCTAATCCATCCTTTCCCTCCTGCCCCATCTCCTCCATGATCGAGTTAAAACTTCAATTCATGGCCACCGTTCCTTTCATGTGTCATGCTCGCTGCGCCAAAGCCGAGGCCGTTTGATGTGATCGCTTCCAGGTCCTGCTTGGCGTGCTGGATGGTAGAGTAATGATGATGCCCCCGCCCACCCAGCCGCCCCGCCCCCTTATGTTTTATCTCATAGCGTCTAATCTGACAGGTCCCTCACCCAGACCTGATGGCTGTATATGCCACACTAATGCACAGCAGCTCCATAAACATACAAGTCTCCGTCGTAATCAGCCTCGGTGGTTTTCTGTGTTTGGGTCTGCAATACTTGAAGCCCGCTTCTTCCTATGGTAATCAGAGCTGTTTAGCTGCTCCTGTCATGAAGCAGCCGCTGTGCACGCCTGTTGCGGTTTCTTGACGAATATACGTTAGGATAACTAGATTTCATACTGGGCAAATGGTAGGCAAATGGCTCGGAAATACAGGGTTAGCAGTGACCGTAGCCATTGAGGGAAAGCTTTCTCATCCCTCCTATATTGTTATGCTCAAGTGTTTTCCTCTCCTAAAGCTATTTCCTTCTTGGAGTCTTTTTCTTTCTTTGGCTGCCTCAAACCTTGACTCCCTTGACTGTTTGTGTTCGTAGGGCCCATTGGAAGTCGCCCAGGTCTTCCTCAATGAGATCCCAGCGGACCCCAAGCTCTTCCGTCACCACAATAAACTGCGCCTGTGTTTCAAAGAGTTTATCATGAGGTAAGATGGCGTCAGGGGAAAAAACCCACTCCACCTAGCAACAACACACTAAATCGAAAAATAGGAAACTTTAAGGCGCTCTTTCAATCAATCAATCAATGTTTACTTATATAGCCCTAAATCACTAGTGTCTCAAAGGGCTGCACAAACCACCACGACATCCTCGGTAGGAAAACTCACACCCAGTGGGACATTGGTGACAATAATGACCCAGTGGGACGTCGGTGACAATGATGACTATGAGAACCTTAGAGAGGAGGAAAGCAATGGATGTCGAGCGGATCCAACATGATACTGTGAAAGTTCAATCCACAATGGATACAACACAGTCGCGAGAGTCCAGTCCAAAGAGGATCCAAGACACAGCAGCGAGAGTCCCGTTCACAGCGGAGCCAGCAGGAAACCATCCCAAGCGTAGGCGGACCAGCAGCGCAGAGATGTCCCCAGCCGATACACAGGCGAGCAGTACATGGCCACCGGATCGGACCGAACCCCCTCCACACGGGAGAGTGGGACATAGAAGAAAAAGAAAAGAAACGGCAGATCAACTGGTCTAAAAAGGGAGTCTATTTAAAGGCTAGAGTATACAAATGAGTTTTAAGGTGAGACTTAAATGCTTCTACTGAGGTGGCATCGCGAACTGTTACCGGGAGGGCATTCCAGAGTACTGGAGCCCGAACGGAAAATGCTCTATAGCCCGCAGACTTTTTTTGGGCTTTGGGAATCACTAATAAGCCGGAGTCCTTTGAACGCAGATTTCATATGGTACAATACAATCGGCAAGATAAGATGGAGCTAGACCGTGTAGTATTTTATACGTAAGTAGTAAAACCTTAAAGTCACATCTTAAGTGCACAGGAAGCCAGTGCAGGTGAGCCAGTACAGGCGTAATGTGATCAAACTTTCTTGTTCTTGTCAAAAGTCTAGCAGCCGCATTTTGTACCAACTGTAATCTTTTAATGCTAGACATGGGGAGACCCGAAAAAAATACGTTACAGTAATCGAGACGAGACGTAACAAACGCATGGATAATGATCTCAGCGTCTTTAGTGGACAGAATGGAGCGAATTTTAGCGATATTACGGGGATGAAAGAAGGCCGTTTTAGTAACGCTTTTAATGTGTGCCTCAAAGGAGAGAGTTGGGTCGAAGATAATACCCAGATTCTTTACCGTGTCGCCTTGTTTAATTGTTTGGTTGTCAAATGTTAGAGTTGTATTATTAAATAGAGTTCGGTGTCTAGCAGGACCGATAATCAGCATTTCCGTTTTTTTGGCGTTGAGTTGCAAAAAGTTAGCGGACATCCATTGTTTAATTTCATTAAGACATGCCTCCAGCTGACTACAATCCGGCGTGTTGGTCAGCTTTAGGGGCATGTAGAGTTGGGTGTCATCAGCATAACAGTGAAAGCTAATACCGTATTTGCGTATGATGTCACCTAGCGGCAGCATGTAGATGCTGAAGAGTGCAGGGCCAAGGACCGAACCCTGGGGAACTCCACACGTTACCTTAACGTAGTCCGAGGTCACATTGTTATGGGAGACACACTGCATCCTATCAGTAAGATAAGAGTTAAACCAAGACAGGGCTAAGTCTGACATACCAATTCGTGTTTTGATACGTTCTAATAAAATGTTATGATCGACGGTATCGAAAGCAGCGCTAAGATCGAGGAGCAGCAACATAGATGACGCATCAGAATCCATCGTTAGCAATAGATCATTAGTCATTTTTGCGAGGGCTGTCTCCGTGGAGTGATTTGCCCTGAAACCGGATTGAAAGGTTTCACATAGATTGTTAGACGCTAAGTGTTCATTTAACTGCTCCGCAACAATTTTTTCAAGGATTTTTGAAATAAAGGGAAGGTGAGACACCGGTCGGTAATTTACCATGAGGTCAGGATCGAGGTTAGGTCTTTTAAGAAGAGGATGTATAACCGCTTTTTTGAATGCTAGGGGAACAGTGCCCGAGGAGAGTGATAAGTTTATAATATTTAGCACTGATGGACCTAATAATACAAAGAGCTCCTTGATCAGTTTCCCAGGAAGAGGGTCAAGTAAACATGTTGTCTGTTTTATTCCATTTACACGTTGTAACAATTCCTCTAATGTTATTTCCTCAAAACGAGAGAAAGTATTTTGGAGGGTAGTATCCGCCGTATATACAATCGTGTCAGTGTTAATAGAACCCCGTTGTAGCTGGGACGCATTGTCTTTAATCTCCTTTCTAATGACTTCAATTTTCTTACTAAAGAATTGCATAAAGTCATCAGCTGAGTGGGTTGAGCTACTGGAAGGAGTCCCTTGTTGGGTTAGCGATGCTACCGTACTAAACAAAAATTTAGGATCGTTTTTATTACGGTGGATGAGATTTGAGTAATATTTAGCTTTAGCTAAGGTAAGCATGCGTTTATAAGTTATTAAACCATCACTCCATGCTTGATGGTGCACCTCAAGTTTAGTCGTGCGCCATTTGCGTTCCAGCTTTCTACATAATAATTTCTGAGCTCTTTGCAACATTTACACAGATGCCTAGAAGGCATCAACTTTCCAATGTATTTGACACAGTATATCCCGCCCTCTTACTGCTTCTCATATGTAATGACGTAATTACAGACGTACGTAACACATTGTTGTTGGTAAATAATAGCAATATGCATAACTAGGGTTAGTTGTCATTGAATGTATATATCCTATCATAACGCCGTGACTGTAAATTGTTCATTGCTTGTTTTTAACTGCTTTTGTATGTGTGCACTCGCTCCCTGCGCTCATGTGTTTAGAAGACCTGATCAGTGACCGCCGTAAACACCAACCATTTTATTTTTGCCTGTAAAAAATGTTTATTACATAAACTTAGCAATTCTGAAAAAATACAGACAATTGCCAAACAAATGTGTTCTGTTAAACCCCTAATGGTCACATAAGCCAGTGGTTCTCAAATGGGGGTACGCGTACCCCTGGGGGTACTTGAAGGTATGCCAAGGGGTACGTGAGATTTAAAAAAAAGATTCTAAAAATAGCAACAATTCAAAAATCCTTTATGAATATATTTATTGAAGAATACTTCAACAAAATATGAATGTCAGTTCATAAACTGTGAAAAGAAATCCAACAATGCAATATTCAGTGTTGCCAGCTAGATTTTTTTGTGGACATGTTCCATAAATATTGATGTAAAAGATTTCTTTTTTTGTGAAGAAATGTTTAGAATTAAGTTCATGAATACAGATGGATCTCTATTGAAATCCCTAAAGAGGGCACTTTAAGTTGATGATTACTTCTATGTGTAGAAATCTTTATAACTGAATCACTTGTGTATTTTTCAACAAGTTTTTAGTTATTTTTATATCTTTTTTTCCAAATAGTTCAAGAAAGACCACTAAAAATTAGCAATATTTTGCAATGTTATACAATTTTATAAATCAACCAAAAATGCTTTGCTCTGATTAGGGGGTACTTGAATTAAAAAAATGTTCACAGGGGTACATCACTGAAAAAAGGTTGAGAACCACTGACATAAGCTAGCCATTGGTGTTCTTGTTAATATTTTTTGCTTTGAGAAATGCTACTGTGAGCAATTTGCAAACATTAGCTTTACAGGAGCCATATGTAAGAACTGCATGTCAAGTCATCATTAAGAGGTCCTGATATGTCAAAGGGCGTTAATAAAATCATGTTCTTTTTGAATAACTCTATAACTGATAACAGTAGTTCAGCCGGGATATGCTCATTTTAAAATTAGATTTACAGCCCCGAAATCTTATTGTTTTCATTTCGATGTTCCGCCCTCTACCGTTTTACCAATTAGAAATTCTGTGAGTGTGTTACATCCCGGTTCGTCTTGGTACTGCCACTGGTAATGTTACTAAACATGTCAGACGTTAGTAAATCTAAAAGGCGTCATTACGATTTGGTTGTCAAAGGGTTGCCTTTGAAAGATGGAGACGACTGAAGGCGGAGAAGATGTTTTCATGTGACGCCAAACTTGCTAATTTCCTCCTTCATAGGTAAGTTAGGCATTAACGTTTTTCTTATTACTTGCAATAAATGGACACGGACGTTTCGTATGTAAGCTATATTGTCCAATACAGTCTATGAACTGGTCTAACAAAGCTAGTATGTTAGTGCTTAGCAAGGTGTGGTGTGTATATTGCAGTGTCCCCGAAGAGTTAGTGCTGCAAGGGATTCTGGGTATTTGTTCTGTTGTGTTACGGTGTGGATGTTCTACCGAAATGTGTTTGTCATTCTTGTTTGGTGTGGGTTCACAGTGTGGCGCATATTTGGAAGATATTATGTGACTGGGCCGACACGCAAAGGCAGTGCCTTTAAGGTTTATTGGTGCTCTGTAGATCTCCCTACGTCCATGAACACAGCGGCGTTTTAAAAAGTCATAAATTGTACTTAATGAAACAGATACCGATAATTTTGAAACCGATACCGATAATTTCCGATATTACATTTTTAAGCATTTATCGGCCGATAATATCGGCAGTCTGATATTATCGGACATCTGTAGTTTTCATTATTATCACTTATTGCTACATCCCTGTCCTTCACCCTCTACTTTGCATTAACTGCAAGACTTCTGTATAGCTCCTAATGAGCCTGTGATGCCTCCACGTTTAATTGCACCATTTTCGTGTAGTTACCGTGTTCACATTGTGAAACAAGGAGGACTATGCGAATTGTGATGTTAACACAGTAACATTACTGATTTGAAACACGTCAAATTTTCAAACCACTGAGATGGTCACAAAAATGTTTTCCCCACTGATCTCCGGTTTCATTGCTGATAAGTGACCGAGTGATGACCAAGTTTTGTGTTCGGTGTTAACAGCACTTTTTTTTTAAATTTAGTCTATCACTGGCCACGTGATGAGGTGGCGACTTGTCCAGGGTGTACGCCGCCTTCCGCCCGATTGCAGCTGAGATAGGCACCAGCAACCCCCCGCGACCCCACAAGGGAATAAGCGGTTGGAAATGGATGGATAGGTGGATAGTCTTATCACTCAAAATCCTTATGTGAGACAAGCTCACATATGTTTTAATTTTTTCTAACTTGTAAATAAACTGTAGCTAAAGTCATCTAACAATGGAGGCAATGGTGTTTGCTCAAGTCCTCCTATAAAGATACCGTATTTCCTTGAATTGCCGCCGGGCATGTAATATGCGCCTGCCTTGAATTACTGCCGGGTCAAACTCGCTTCCCAAAAGTATTAGCGCATGTTTAATATTACCGCCGGGTCAAATACGTGACGTCACCAGCGACTCTTCCCCTGTCGTCATCATCAAAATGGCGAAGGAGGTTTTTTTGCTTGTACTATGTGTAAACCAGGGGTCTTGTTCAACAGCCATACTGATCACACTGAAAGTTGTGATATAAAACAACTTTAACACTCTTACTAATATGCACCACACTCTGTGAACCCACACCAAACAACAATGGCAAACAAATTTCGGGAGAACATCGGCTCTGTAACACATTATAAACGTAACATAACAATTACCCAGAATGCCATGCATCCATGACTTTTGGCTATATTATACACCCCGCTAGCACCAAACCCCCCGTCCCCCCCAGGAAACGCTAGCATATAACCCCAATTATTGAGAGTCTGCACTGGCTCCCTGTTCATTTTAGAATAGATTTTAAAACATTGCTGTTTACTTTTAAAGCTTTACATGGACTGGGACCTCATTATATCTCGGACCTCATCCAAATTTACACTCCTGCGCACGTTCTGAGGTCCGAGAGCCAGCTCCAGCTCGTGGTGCCCAAGACCAGACTTAAAACCAGGGGAGACAGGGCCTTCTCTGTGGTCGGCCCTAAGCTCTGGAACACTCTGCCCCTCCATGTTCGAACTGCTCCCACAGTGGAGTGTTTTAAGTCTCGTCTTAAGACCCACTTTTATTCTTTGGCTTTTAACACTACGTGAGTTGTGTGGTCGTCTGTGTTTTCTGTTTTTTTTTGTTTGTTTGTTTTTTGAATTTTGATTTCTATTTATTGTTTTAATTGGTTTTACCCTTTAAAATCGTTTTTAATCCTATATATTTTTAGATTGTTTTTATTTTTTATTCAGCCATTGGTGGAGCTAAGGATATTTGAATATTGTTTTTAATATTGTTGTGCAGCACTTTGGAATCATTTATGTTGTTTAAATGTGCTATACAAATAAAGTGGATCGGATTGGATAGAAAAGTAGTTCCTCTACATTAGCAGTCATAATAACAACATCGCTAATACTTGGTCAATATTCAGGTCACAACATTTTTAAATGGAGTAATGTTGTTGGCCGTTTTTGGGCACAGTAGATGACTCCCATTAGCGTCATTATTAGCCACCTCGTATTTGCTGTATATCACAAATTAGTCTGCGTATACAAAGAAAGACACGTGTACAATACATAGGGAATGTAAATGATAGGCAAAATTCCAAGAATAGTGCAGGTCCCCTTCCACACGATCTTTGGTGGAGCCTGGCAAATTACCAAATTTGCGTAGTGAAGTGAAGTGAGTTATATTTATATAGCGCTTTTCTCTAGTGACTCAAAGTGCTTTACATAGTGAAACCCAATATCTAAGTTACATTTAAACCAGTGTGGGTGGCACTGGGAGCAGGTGGGTAAAGTGTCGCCCAAGGACACAACGGCAGTGAGTAGGATGGGGAAAGCGGGAATCGAACCTGGAACCCTGAAGTTGCTGGCACGGCCACTCTACCAACCGAGCTGTACCGCCCTCCCCAATGGTAATGGTTGCTGTATGGCGCTGCCGCAGAACGTTTCCGCAATCTGCTGTCCACTAATCCGTACCGGTGTTCTGATGCGCTTTGTAGGTAATCCGTGTATGATCACGTGGTAAGGGGAGCTGCAGTAAAGTAAAGTAAAATACATACTGTTGTCTTTCCAGTGGAGCAGAAGCAAATAAACGTCCATCCATTTTCTACTGCTTGTCCCTTTTAGGGTTGCGGGGGGTCGCTGGAGCCTATCAGCTGCATTCGGGTGGTAGGCGGGGTACACCATGGACAAGTCGCCACCTCATCACAGGGCCAACACAGATAGACAGACAACATTCACACTCACATTCACACACTAGGGCCAATTTAGTGTTGCCAATCAACCTATCCCCAGGTACATGTCTTTGGAGGTAAGAGGAAGCTGGAGTACCCGGAGGGAACCCACACAGTCACGGGGAGAACATGCAAACTTTACACAGAAAGATCCCAAGCCCGGGATTGAACTCAGGACCTTCGTATTGTGAGGCACATG
The DNA here is from genome assembly GCF_033978795.1 of Nerophis ophidion. Taxonomy (NCBI): domain Eukaryota; kingdom Metazoa; phylum Chordata; class Actinopteri; order Syngnathiformes; family Syngnathidae; genus Nerophis; species Nerophis ophidion. The sequence goes on along the minus strand of NC_084611.1, from coordinate 30,438,531 downwards.
CACTAACCCCCGTTACACCGTGCTGCCCAAATAAAGTTCCATCCATCCATTTTCTACCGCTTATTCCCTTTCGGGGTCGCGGGGGGTGCTGGCGCCTATCTCAGCTACAATCGGGCGGAAGTCTGTGTGGAGTTTGCATGTTCTCCCCGTGAATGCGTGGGTTCCCTCCGGGTACTCCGGCTTCCTCCCACTTCCAAAGACATGCACCTGGGGATAGGTTGATTGGCAACACTAAATTGGCCCCAAATAAACTTGTCATTCTAAATTCGTAACGGCTGCTGAACGGTAACACTGCAAAACGTCTTGAGGTTTGCCGTCCATCAATACATAAAAGCCAGGCGTGATGGCACTGACTTGACTTGACTCGTGGAAAAGGAGACAGTTTGCTTTGCAGAAAGACTATTTTTCTATTTCTGGTAAGCAACAACACAACATTCCACACATACTTACTGTATCTCATTCAAGTCCCGCTGCCCACTCCCCTGCTTCCCCGGCCCCCTTATCAGCTGGTAATTGACACAGGTCCCCAAATAGCTATCCAGAATATGCCTGTAATGTGATGCTTTAATTTTGGACCTCCAGAATCAGCATGTCGTCATCTATCTGTGTCAACAAGGTGAAATTACGTCTTAAAACCTTTGACTAGTTAACTTCAGGTCCATCTTTGCCCATTAGAATGTTTCAAAGCCTAGCAGTATTTTATTTTAAAAGTAAACCAGATAATTGATTTTGTGTTTGCGCATGACGTCATGGCCAATGTTCCCTCTAGGCCGCACACAAAATCGAATAATAAGATAAGCGCATAATAGTGTGCACGTCTGCCGTAGCTCACATGTGCGCCACTGAATACTCAAGTAGTTTTGGCGTTTGCTCACACATATGAAAAATTGGAGGGAAAATTGGTAATGGCCCACAGAATTTTAGCTAAATTGATCAGCCATTTTACGGCGACCGGAAAAAATAGACGCTCTGCATATATTTAGCGCGGAGGTGCGGTACACATTTATGAGCTATTTTTGTTATTTTGCACCGGCTACTGTTAAAGAAGTATGTAGCATTGAACACCACAAATGTAATACCTTATTTGATTAACAACACTTCTTGCAAATTCTAAATTTAATAAGATCAGCACTATTAAAATGTGTTATTGTTTTTAATTTAGTTACTTGCTATAAAACATTTTCAGTCCTGAAATCTATTATTAAAGTATTGTATTTGGACTTGAAATCAGATCAGATTTGAGGCCCAAAAAAATGGAATTGGGATTAGAGGCCAAAAATGTTGATGATTGTGAAGCTTTTTTACAAAGTTGTCCTTTGTGATGTGATTAGGCGTGTAACTACGAGTCGGACTTATCTTACAAGGGTAGTTTTGGAGGTTTTGCCTTCATGACACAGTCCTAAACGTATACTTCAAGTGCATATCATATTTTAAATGTTCTTAATTGCCACACAACTGTAAAAGGAAGTGAATCCACAAAAACATTCTACCATATTTTTCGGACTATAAGTCGCCGTTTTTTTCATAGTTTGTCCAGGGGTGCGACTTATACTCAGGATCGACTTATGTGTGAAATTATTATCACATTACCGTAAAATATCAAATAATATTATTTAGCTCATTCACGTAAGAGACTAGACGTATAAGATTTCATGGGATTTAGCGATTAGGAGTGACAGATTGTTTGGTAAACATATAGCATGTTTTATATGTTATAGTTATTTGAATGACTCTTACCATAATATGTTACATTAACATACCAGGCACCTTCTCAGTGGGTTATTTATGCGTCATATAACGTACACTTACTCAGCCTGTTCTTCACTATTCTTTATTTATTCTAAATTGCCTTTCAAATGTCTATTCTTGGTGTTGGGTTTTATCTAATAAATTTCCCCCCAAAAATGCGACTTATACTCCAGTGCGACTTATATATGTTTTTTTTTTCCTTCTTTATTATGCATTTTCAGCAGGTGCGCTTATATTCCAAAAATACGGTACTTTGACTTCGACGAGTGACGTCTGCTTACTTAATACAACTTCCTGTGTGTGTATTCTAAGCTTAAAAGTAAAAAAAAAGTCAAAGAAAAAGTAACAGACACATACATTTTAATATTTTCCTGAATCTGTTTGACTTTAGGACTATGTAGGTTGAAAATAAATGTTAATACCTGTATAAGAGATTGTGTATTTCTTATAATAGAACCTCATTGTTCCCAAGGGATTAATTATTTTTTCAATAGTCAAGGCATGATCAGAACAATTTTACCCGCTGTAGTGCATCTGTTTCAGTTATTTTGGTGGAAGAAAAGTGTGTGCGTCTGCGTCTGTGTCTGTGTGCCTGTGTTGTGTGCCTCCAAAAGGTGGTTTTAATTTTCAAAGCTTTGTGTCACATTCCGGCAGCCTTAATTGCTACAAGCAGTTTGGCAAATATTTACTGCAATTTCCGAAAAGGTTCCTTTTTGACGCTAAAAACCCAGACGGGGGAATCTTTTGGTGACTGGGAACACTTGAGTGGTGTTTTTTCATGTCCTATTATTAGGCATAAACTAATGCTGTATCATTGAAGGCCTTGCATCAAATCAGCTTATAGTGCGTTAAGCCAGTCATTGACTGAGGACTGATACAGTTATAAGTTGATTATCGAGGATAGATTTAAAGCAAGTGTGTTATGTGTTGTTGGAAATAAATGTTAGTGATGAATTGAACACTTTTTAATAAATAATTTACTAAATAAGAAATTAGTTAGTCCACCAATATGAAGGTTGTATTAAACGAATATGTCTCTTTACAACGTTAGCAAGTGTTGCCTGCCACCAGACAACCACCATTATCTGTTTGATTTTCCCTAGCATTTAAATTCCCAATTGGATAAAAAAAATAAAGTGTTGTTAATAATGTAACTAGTGGTAAATTACGAAAATTAAATGTAGACACATTGCCAAAATAAGGTATATCAAAATAAAAGTATGGTCTTTAACTGATACCCCTTTTCCTCTGTCTTGTACCTTCTTGGCTCAGTACAGTGCTGCTCCTCCTTTGCCCACTTCCATTTGGCAATGGCGAAAAATAGACTCACCTATGAAACGTGTCTTTTTCCAGAAAGTGCTACATAGGAAAAAATTAAAGACTGCTAGGATCACTCAGATACATTTAACATACTAAAACCAATGTAAGTTAATCGATACGTGCTAAACTATCCGAACAAAACATCCACAAATTAGCTTTGTGTCATAGTAACAAAGCAATTTAGTAGCGATGTGTAAATGATGCCTCAGTGAGTGTGTGGCACACTGACTGGCTGTATTGACACTAGATTGATATTGTGGTTTGTTTCATAAGGGCGCCATCGGCTGAATTAAAAAAGTCACACTACATTTGACCTGCAAATGTAACTGATTTTTTTTAGCTTTGCAGAAAGGAATATGAACTGTGATGAGCCAAATAGTAAATTAGAAAAGAAAAAAAATTACCTTTATTTGGTGCTATAAGATCAAAAGTGTCCCACAATAGAGATGTCCGATAATATCGGACTGCCGATATTATCGACAGATAAATGCTTTAAGATGGGGTATCGTAAATTATCGATATTTGTTTCAAAATTATCAGTATCTGTTTCAGAAAGTAAAATTCATGACTTTTTCAAACGCTGCTGTGTACACAGACATAGGGAGAAGTAAAGAGCGCCAATAAACCTTAAAGGCACTGCCTTCGCATGCCGGCTCAATCACATAATATCTACGGCTTTTCACACACACACATACAAGTGAATGCAAAGCATACTTGGTCAACACCCATACAGGTCACACTGAGGGTGCCCGTATAAACAACTTTAACACTGTTACAAATATGTGCCACACTGTGAACCCACACCAAACAAGAATGACAAACACATTTCGGGAGAACATCTGCACCGTAACACAACGTAAACACAACAGAACAAATACCCCAGAACCCCTTGCAGCACTAACTCTTCCGGGATTCTACAATATACCTCCTCCCTACCCCACCCAAATCCCGCCCACCTCAACCTCCTCATGCTCTCTCAGGGCGAGCATGTCCCAAATTGCAAGCTGCTGTTTTGAGGCATGTTGAATGAAATAATGCACTTTGTGACTTCAATAATAAATATGGCAGTGCCATGTTGCCATTTTTTTTCTATAACTTGAGTTGATTTATTTTGGAAATCCTTGTTACATTGTTCAATGCATCCAGCGGGGCATCACAACAAAATTAGGCATAATAATGATTTTATTCCACGACTGTATATATCGGTATCGGTTGATATCGGAATCGATAATTAAGAGTTGGGGAATATCGGATATCGGCAAAAAAGCCATTATCGGACATCTCTATCCCACACTTTATCTGTATCGGTCACACACGTTTGTAAACATGTTCCACATGACAGGACGCATGGCTCATCAAAGACCATTTACACACAGTAAGATGCACAGGTCGTCAACCATTTTGGTTTTCATGGCCCATTTTTGGTAGGATTTTAACTTTTTAAAGTTTTTTTTGTAATTTTCTAATCTGGTACTTGTTTATTTTGTCCGTAGAATGTGTCGTCGGCCAATAAAAAAACGGATGTTGGCTGCAAAGGTCCTTGGCGGCAATTCGGACACCACTGCTTTAAACCCTATAACAGACTGTGGCAAAATACTGTTGTGGCCGTTCCTTAATTATTATTATTAAAAGTTTAACATTGAATCTGTTTCATTTCATAGGATGTGCAATGCTATTTCCAAAGTTACGTAAATCCGGACTATCTATAAATTATTCCAATGGTTGGACGGATGCGCCTTTGAGTATGTATGGTTCATTACAGTAATCATAGGGACTTTGTCACAGAAGCAAGCTTTCTACAACAAAGTTCTGCAGAAAAGCGATGTATCGGATAGCTTGCCCAGGAGTTGTACTTTACCTACACTGCAAAAACTGAAATCTAAGTAAGATTAAATATCTCAAATTAGGGTGATATTTGCTTATTTTATGTCTCATAAGATAATTCTTCTCACTAAGCAGATTTTATGTTAGTGTTTTACTTGTTTTAAGGGTTTTGGTCCTTAATGATCTCAATAAGATATTACAGCTTGTTGCTGAGATTTTATGACCTATATTGAGTAAAACATGCTTGAAACTAGAATATCAACTGATTCAAAGCTGTGTCATCAACACTCACAAGTATAAAACTCCTTTTTTAAAATAATAATTTCTTACTTCAAGCATAAAAAAAAAATTAATAAAGCCGAGCGCATATCATTATATCAAGACAATGGCACGAGCGTTTACTTAATTTAAGAATATTGTTCAACATATTGAGCAAAAAGGTCTCTTTTTTTTCTAGCAAGAAAAGTGCAATTGTTATTAGTGAGAATATACAAATTTTAAAGTATTTTCGGGTTCATTGAGGTTAGCTAATTTTACTTGTTTTGGAAAGTCTTGACAAGCCGAATTTGCTTGTTCTATTAGCAGATAATTTTACTTAGTTCAAATAAAATACCCCTAATTTTTGTATTTTTTTGAACACTGACTTTTTGCAGTGCTTAAAACCCCAAAACATTGTTACACTGCAAAAACTGAAATCTAAGTAAGATGTTTGCTTGTTTTCTGTCTGATGAGATAATTCTATAGAGTAAGCAGATTTTGTTAGTATTTTATTTGTTTTAAGGGTTTTGGTCCTAAATGATCTCAGTAAGATATTACAGCTTGTTGCTGAGATTTTATGACGTATATTGAGTTAAACATGCTTGAAACTAGAATATCAAATGTTGCAAGGCTGTGTCATCAACACTCACAAGAATAAAACTCCTATTTTAAAGTAATAATTTCTTACTTCAAGCATGAAAAAAAATTAATGATGCCGAGCGCATATCATTATGTCAAGATAATGGCACGAGCATTTACTTAATTTAATAATATTGTTCAACATATTGAGCAAAAAGGTCTTTTTTTCTACCAAGAAAAGTGCACTTGTTATTAGTGAGAATATACTTATTTTAAGGTATATTTGGGTTCATTGAAGTAAGCTAATTTTACTTGTTTTGGAAAGTCTTGACAAGCCGAATTTTCTTGTTCTATTCGCAGATAATTTTGCTTAGTTCAAATAAAATACCCCTATTTTTTGTATTATTTTTTTTTCTTGTTTTTGAACACTTGACTTTTTGCAGTGTACGGATGCAACAGTGTTTTATTTCACAGTCCCCACTTTGTTGCAATGACTCGTTCTTTTGCTGCCTCCAGTCATTTCTAGGGTAAAATTTCAGTGGTCAACAGCCACATGTCGGAGAAGTAAAACAGGAAACCCCAAATCGTTGTTGTTTGTTAGTGCGCCTCGTCCCGACAGATGTGTTCCACGCAGTGTTGTTTTCAACCTCAGAATTAAGACAGGTTTTGGCGCTTACTGTGCAGTGGAAAAGCCGCAAAATATGATAAAGTGGTGGTAAAACCAAACGGTTCAGGAAGTCACTCCAAATGTTCGAGCAGTTAGGACAGCAAACGTCATTGTCTCCTCATGTGGCAGCCAGCTCCATGTACTTGCCTTCCCCTCTCTGCTCATTGCCTTAACTATTTACTGTATCCTTTTACACATTAATGCATTTTCCATATTACCCTCATTTAAAGATTCAGGGATTAGCTCTGACATGAGTTTTTAATCGTGGCGGTCTCCCTGATTTCTTGCAGAATGCTTTGTCAACATGTCGTGCGACACGGAACCCCAAACCTGCTTACTGCCCTGCCTTATAATTATGATGTGGCATTTTGGCTCCTGGTGTGCAATTGATCAAGCTGTTTTGCAGTTGTTACAATCTGGTGGATTGTACTTGGAAACATCCAATTTTCTTTAAGCTGTTTTGCATCACTTTGTCAAGGGGTTGCTGGCTGCAGTTAGCATGAAACGGAGCAGTGGGTGTCTTAAAGCTGGTGGCCGGATTACTTCCAAATTGTTGATGTCATTCTTGGGTTTGTGGTCATAAAGTTGTATGCAAGGGTCAATCAGGATCATGGCCAAGGTGGAAAAATTTGATCACAGGCGGCTTCATCTCTGGCAGATTTCCCCGAGACAGCTGAAAATACGCCTGAATGCACAACCTTTATTGTCTAGGCTGGGCACGGTATTTCCACAGAGCTGAGGGCATGTCCGCACGAACACGGGTATTTTCAAAAAACTCTGTCCAATGTCAAAACAATCTCTGCCCTCACAAAAATATATGCCACGGCTGTCGCGCTTATTTTGTCCAATCAGAAGCCCGAAAGAGCAGCCTCAGCCGGCTTGGTGTCATTATTACCCCCTCCATTTAGTGGGTGTATTAGATGTACAATTACGTTAATATTGTCTTTAAAAGCCGAGGAAATATCAAAAATATATATTTTTGCCTGTGTCTGTGTTGAGGTGCACAAACAGGCATCTGCTGCTGGACAAAATAAAACCACACTAATGAGCAGGGGTCCCCAAACTACGGCCCGCGGGCCAGATCCGGCCCGCCAGTGTTCGAGATCTGGCCCGCGGAAAGTCCCATTTTTTTATTTTTTTTTTAAAATTTATTTATTTTTTTTTTTTTTAATCTGTCCTTTCTAATCCAATTTTCTACCGCTTGTTGCTTGTTACTCTCAGAGTCTCCTAGCCACTCAGGCAAATCTCATTGTCTAAAAATGCATTTTCCAATCGATGACGTGATATCATATATACAGTGGGGCAAAAAAGTATTTAGTCAGCCACCGATTGTGCAAGTTCTCCCACTTAAAATGATGACAGAGGTCTGTAATTTTCATCATAGGTACACTTCGACTGTGAGAGACAGAATGTGAAAAAAAAATCCGGGAATTCACATTGTAGGAATTTTAAAGAATGTATTTGTAAATTATGGTGGAAAATAAGTATTTGGTCAACCATTCAAAGCTCTCACTGATGGAAGGAGGTTTTTGCTCAAAATCTCACCATACATGGCCCCATTCATTCTTTCCTTAACACGGATCAATCAACCTGTCCCCCTAGCAGAAAAACAGCTCCAAAGCATGATGTTTCCACCCCCATGCTTCACAGTAGTTATGGTGTTCTTGGGATGCAACTCAGTATTCTTCTTCTTCCAAACACGACGAGTTGAGTTTATACCAAAATGGATACATGGACGATAAAGCAAAGGATTGGGAGAATGTCATGTGGTCAGATGAAACCAAAATAGAACTTTTTGGTATAAACTCAACTCGTTGTGTTTGGAGAAAAAAGAATGCTGAGTTGCATCCCAAGAACACCACACCTACTGTGAAGCAGTATATATATATATATATATATCCATATGTATAGCTCGGCCCCCGGCCAAATTATTTTAACCCAATGCGGCCACAGATGACGTCACGCTACCATCACGTGACACTTCTGATGAAGGCTGCAGAAGCAAGGTAGCTGAAACTTGTCAGGTACAAAACTTTACCTTACTAGCCTATATAAATCAACCATTTATAAATACACATCAGCAGGCTAAAATAGGGCTGGGCGATATATCGATATACTCGATATATCGCGGGTTTGTCTATATACAATATAAAAAATTAAGAAAATGACTCTATCGTGATATTCGAGTATACGTTCTCACGCAGTTGCTTTTAACTGCAGGCATTACACTGCAGGCTTTTATCGCTCTTTCTTGTCTCTCCTCACAGACAAGCACACCTTCTTACATACGTCACATACTGTCGCGTCATACGCCTTCGCATTAGAGGTAGCAGCATGGGTAACATTAGCTGTGATGCTAGCGGAGTGTTGAGATTGGTAATACGAGAGAGAGAAGGTGCCAATCTGGTAACAAATGAAGGAAGAATTAATTCCTAAGAAAAACAACAGTTTTCCCTGTTTCCCGATATCTCTTCCACGCTCTTGTCACTATTTTCTCCTTGCACAACAGCAAGTGAAATAGATCCACAGTCTTCATTGTGTCTTCACAGGACATGTTGATGTTCAATAAGTGAGGATTCTGTGTGTGATGTCATTTTCCTGAAACGTAACCACCAATTAGCAGCTTAATCAGCGTTTTCTCCTGTTTTTTGTCCTGACAGGTGCGGCGAGGCGGTCGAGAAGAATAAGCACTTGATTACGTTGGACCAGAAGGAGTACCAGCAGGAGTTGAAGAAGAACTACAACCGCCTGCGAGAGAACCTCAGGCCAATGCTGGAGAGAAAGATTCCTGAGCTCTACAAGCCCATCATCAGACCTCGGCTGGAGAATAGGTGACCTGAAACAATCAAAGACATTTTATGGTTTTTGTTCGGGTCTTCGCATTCTTTTTCAATATTTGGTTCATAGTTCTTGAACATTTAGGTCCAAATTCCAACTATTTAAGACGCACAAACAACACTATAGTGCTATGTTACTGTAAATAAGCATAATGTGAGTAGTAAAACAAAATACAATAATGTGTTAGTTCTCCAATAATTTAGGATTACAAGTATTTCAAAACTGACCTCAGAAAAGAAGTACCAGTAAAAAGAAGTTAAGAATTTATATAATACGCTTTAAAATAATGAAACACCTGCGATGAGGTTGCGACTTGTCCAGGGTGTACCCCCGATTGTAGCTGAGATAGGCGCCAGCGCCCCCCGCGATCCCAAAAGGGAATAAGCGGTAGAAAATGGATGGATAATGAAACACTGTTGCCTTAGTTTTCGGGAGATTTGCTGAAATCTCACATGTCGACATGATTGTTTGTCTGACATTTGAGGAAGGTATTTTTTTTGTTTTTTTACTTGAGAGCTTGTTTATTAATTAAAGGCCCAAAATATTTTAGCTAGAAAAGAAAGTGTCAAAATACCAAAATGTTTACATTTTGACATCTTAAAACATCTTAGAACTTTGGACCCAACTTTTCCACTACAGGGGGTCTGGGGCCCACTAAAATAATAACTCTGAAGTAGTAATCTTACTTTTTAATTTGATTGTATCCACTATTTATATATTACCTGCATGCAGTTTAAACAAAACAAAGATTGTCAAATAATGTAAAAAACATGTGATAATCACAAAGATTTTAATCAAGGTTTAGGTCAGGCCGACTACAAAACAAATACAAATTGAATAAACTGCAAAAGAAAGGACAAAAAAATGGTGAAAAATAAATGTGCACGCAATTACACAGTGCTTTTAAAGTAGATACATTCTAACTATATTAATAACTAATACTAATATATTTAATCAATAAATTGTCAATAAAAATTAAAGTGCAAATTAAAGTACAGATTCACCACTTTTGTCATATTTTTTGCGCTTAAAAAACAACTTTACGACTTTAGTGCCAGGCTTCTTCTATTTGTTAGATATTGTCATTACTACCACAAGTGGTGGAAAAGTGTATTACAACTGAATACCGCCACGGCCTCTACAGACCACAGCTAAGAAACAAGATTTGTTTTTGGCGGCCATCTAGTAGTCTGTCGCGGCCCAACAATGGTCCTATGGTAACGAAACACTGTCTTAAAGTACCGGTACTGATATATTGTAAAAACAAGTTGCCTCTATATTCAAGCAAATATCATATATTTCAGATTTGTAACACCAAAAGACTTACAAGTTTCCAAGTGTATCCATCCATCCATTTTCTACCGCTTGTCCCTTTCGGTAATGATTAAAATAATATTCATTTTGTTCGATGATGAGCATGAGCTGTCACGTGATCCGTGGTGTGCATCCTTCAACAACAACAACAAACCTACTACTATACTTTGTGCGAGACAACAATGATTACTTTGGGACAAATTATGATCCAGATCTTTATATTTTTCAGCCTAAATGTAAGGAGAATGAGCAAAATGTTTTACAAGCTGTCTGCTAAACAAATTGAGCTTTAGTGAAACACTAAACATCATGTTGTAGTATAGCTAAGTACTGAAGAAATATAAAATATGAACTAGGGATGTCCGATAATATCAGACTGCCAATATTATCGGCCGATAAATGCTTTAAAATGTAAAATCGTAAATTATCGGTATCAGTTTCAAAATCATCGGTATCTGTTTCAAAAAGTAAAATTTGTGACTTTTTAAAACGTCGCTGTGTACACGGACGTAGGGAGGAGTTCAGAGCGCCAATAAACCTTAAAGGCACTTATTTTTCGTGCTGGCCCAGTCACATAATATCTACGGCTTTTCACACACACACAAGTGAATGCAATGCATACTTGGTCAACAGCCATACAGGTCACACTGAGGGGGGCCGTACAAACAACTTTAACACTGTTACAAATATGCGCCACACTGTCAACCCACACCAAACAAGAATGACAAACACACTTCAGGAGAACATCCCCAACGCAACACAACATAACAAATACCTAGATCCCTTGCAGCACTATCTTTTCCGGGACGCTACAATATACACCCCCCCGGCTCCCCAACCCTTCCTACCTCAACCTCCTTATGCTCTCTCAGGGAGAGCATGTCCCAAATTTCAAGCTGCTGTTTTGAGGCATGTTAAAAAATATACAATATAAATAGCATTTATTTTTCTATTACACTGGTACTTTAAAATAAAATATGTTCTTTCTCAATGCAGGCATATTTGATTTTTTAAAAATGTATAGATATGAGAATGTTCAATACCAGCAATTTTCAAAGCGTGAGGCACTTTAACTCCACTTTAACTGACTCCACTTTAACTGAAATGATGGATTACACTATTCAGTATGAATTGGTCATAGCGGTGAATTCCTACGTGAGTATATGGACAACTATCTGACAATGTCTCTTCACTCAACTCTTTCCTCACCCGGTTTGCCTTACATTTTCACAGGGATTCCTTCAAACGTCTGAGTTTCCGCAGAGGTCAGGAGGAAGTCTCATGAGGACGCCATCGCAAGCAAGAACTGGAGTGAATGAATTGCCTCAATACACCATGATGGAAGATTCACAGTTCTCATATTAATAATAATACATTGTGTTTGCTGTTTGTCCATTCTAGGGAAACAAATGACTTTAATTGACTCACTGAGCACTTCACTGTAAGATTTTGTACCTTTTTTTTTTGCCTAACAATGCTGTGACACAGCCATGAGTTCCTTCCCCTGGTCCTTGGCTGGTTCAGGGCCCGTTTTTGTGCCAATAATGTTGTCATCCTTTGTGTCTTTCTCTTATGTGTTAAAGGGCTTACTAAAATTTGAATCGGAGTATAAAACCTGCAATTTGGTCGGGTAAAAACAGTAATTGTGTTCTATGTTTTGAATTTAAAGCTACTATTCTTTTTTTTAATTATTATTAAGTACTATTAACTTATTTTGAGTTACCTGATAATTTTGCATGCTGTGCACAAAGGATTGGTATTCAAATATAAAATAGTGTACAAATATATGCTTTTTATTTTGTGGAAAATCTATTTTTAGATAACAAAAACATTGATTTGATTTATTTTTAATCATGCTATTGCCAGCGTTTGTTCGCATGTGTATTTACTTCCAGGTATTCATGACGAAATGGCAATAATTTCTGATTCAATTTAGTTAGCATACTTTATTTTTCAATGTGAATCATGTTTACTCCATTTGTCCCAGCACATTCCAGGAAAGTACATTTCTAAATGGTCATGTTATATATTTGTATTCAACTTTAGAGCTCATTGGTAAATGATTGCTGTATTGTCCTACTGTTGTTTATCGCAAAAAATGCTTACACAGGTCAGTGTATTAAATGAAATTGTATTTTTTTGTACAAATACGCACAGGGTTTTCCAGGCATACTGCTAAACGTCAGCATTGGAATATTGTACTGGTGGTGTCAACCACTACGAAAATGGCATGACCACTTTATGGACTTAATATAAGGTACACCCTGCCCAATTGAATGTTTAGAGCTACACTGATATGGTTTATCATTATAATATTACAGCTATTTCATCATAAAAAGTAATGGTGGTGTACCTAAAGATGTGTATAATGAGTGTAAAGTTGCTTTATCCCTGTTTTCTTCTATGGTTTTGCAGCTGTGCTCCAATATGTTTTCACTTTCAACATACTGTACATCCATCCATCCATTTCCTACCGCTTGTCCCTTTTTTTGTGGTCGCGGCGGGTACTGCACAATAATGGCAAAAAACCCTGAATAAACTGTAGTGTTTACATTGTGTACTGGTTTATATTCCCTGATAATGTCGTCATTGTTTTATTTTATTTTTCAGCACGTTGGAAACTCAATAAGGAATTTAATGCATATTTGCATGTTTCTAGCAAGGTTGTTATAGAATGGAAAATAACTACAAAGTCGCGCATCGTATGACGACATAAGCGCCGCCGTAGTATATATATATATATATATATATATATATATATATATATATTTTTTTTTTTTTTTATAATATACATATATATATTATACCAATAATAACTTGCAGATTTAGTATGAGTTAGACTTTCATAGTGAGTAAAAAAACTAACTTGTGTCCTTGCAAACCTTACAAAATATTTGTTTCCATTAAAACTCACATAGATACATTCATCCAGGCATTATAAGTCATTTTGCATGTGTGGTTTAGGAGTTATGTTTAAATAACTGTCATATTGAGTGTGACAGTATACCAGGGGTCCCCAAACTTTTTGACTCGGGGGCCGCATTGGGTTAAAACGGGCTGTGTGTGTGTGTGTGTGTGTGTATATATACCACCTTGTCGTGGTGGAGAGCCTTGCGTGTTCCAATGAACCTGAGAGCGATGCCGTCTGGAGCTTAAGCTCTTGGTAGGTTCAACCATGGCGGTAAGGTCGAGGGTGAGGTTCCAGACGAAGAGCGGCCCAAAAAGTCCTCAACGGCGGAGTGGGCGGATGATGGCAGCGGAGAAAGCTCCACAACGGTCACAAAGGCGGAAGAAGGCTGCAGCAAAGATGGGTCCCCAATTGTCTTGGTCTCCATGCCATTGGACCCTGGCCCTCCCTTTGTCAAGGACAGTGTGGTGGCTGCCTGTGCACCAGCCTCCCCACTTTATAAGATTCCACGCACAGGCGTTCTCCTGAAGGAAGGACTCACCATTACCCAACCCCCCCCCCCCACAAGTCCTATGGCGTTCAGGAAATGGTGACGGAAGCAGGGCAGTGAAGCCTGGGAGTTTCTAGCCACGAACTGGCACATAGGCGGTGGGTGCCTGACTCAGTCGCCTTGCTCTCGGACCGAGGCAGAGAGAGCATCTCGGCAGCAGCACCCATGTCTGAGCAGCCCTATATAGGATCCACTCTGCTCACCCCAGACGGGGAAGGGGCTAGAAAAGGTGCCCTAAAAATAGCCTGCCTCATAAAACCTGACTGGAATACCGCGTCCAGTGGGTTCACCTACAGCGGTCGAAAACAGAAAACAATGAACATTGGAGCATGGAACGTGAGAACACTTATGGACAGTGCCTCCACCAATCGTCCAGAAAGAAAAACTGCTATCATTGCCAGGGAGCTGAAACGGTTCAAGGTCGACATCGCCGCCCTGTCAGAGACCCGCCTGGCTGAGGAGGGGCAACTAAAGGAGGAGAAAGGGGGATATACCTTCTTCTGGAAGGGAAAAGTGGCTGATGAGCCCAGAAACCATGGGGTGGGTTTTGCAATCAAGAATCGGCTCATCTCCCAACTCTCCGAATCTCCAGTTGGCATCAATGAGCGTCTCATGACCTTACGACTGAGTCTCTCAAACGATCAGATGGCCACAGCTGTGAGTGCCTATGCACCAACCTTGGACTCACAAGATGAAGATAAGGAGACCTTTTATGCAACCCTTGACCAGGTTTTATCAAACGTCCCAAAGGAAGACAAGATCCTCCTCCTCGGGGACTTCAATGCCAGGGTCGGCAAGGACCATGAGCTCTGGAAAGGCACCTTGGGCAAAGAGGGTGTTGGGAATGTAAACTCCAATGGAATCCTCCTATTATCTAAATGTGCTGAACACAAGCTCGTGATCACAAACACCTTGTTCCGCCAGAGAAACCGTTACAAAACCTCATGGATGCGTCCCCGATCAAAGTGCTGGCATCTCATTGATTATGTGATAGTCAGGGCCAGAGATCGCAAAGATGTCAACATCACCAGGGCCATGATCAGCGCGGATGAATCCTGGACTGACCACCGCCTCATCCGATCCACCATGAACATCAAGCTGCGGCAGAAAAGGAGAACACAAAGGAAACATCTTTGCCCAAAATTCGACCTCGACAGCCTGCGAGACACAAACAGGGTGCAACTCTTTCAAGACACCCTACTTGAGAGGCTCCCTGAAGAATACCCAGAGGGTGTGGAGGAACACTGGAGGGCTCTCAAAACCACACTTCTTGAGACCAGCAGAGACACCTTTGGCTACAAGACCAGGAAACATCAAGACTGGTTCGACGACAACGATGTCGAAATACAACATCTAATTGACGCCAAAAGGAAAGCCTTCTGCACTTGGCAAAATGACATCAGCTGCATGGCCAAAAGAGAGGCCCACTCCAAGGCAAAGGCACTTGTCCAAAATAGAGTACGAGAGTTGAAGAACCAGTGGTGGTTGGAGAAGGCCCTGGAAATCCAGAGACTTGCAGACTCGGGAGACACCAGGGGTTTCTTTAACGCCACCAAGGCCGTGTATGGGCCCTGCTATCTAGCCCTAAACCCTCTCCGCTCCAAAGATGGACAAACCTTGCTGAAGAACAATGTTGGTATCAGTTCCAGATGGCAAGAACACTTCCAAGAACTCCTGAACCGAAAGACCACAGTCGAGCTCGAAACCATCAACCAGATCCCTCAGTGTCCCATCATGGAGCAGTTGGGTCAACCCCCAACTGAAAATGAGGTCCTGGATGCTGTGAGGAAACTGAGCAACAACAAGGCCTCTGGACCAGATGGGATTCCAGCACAAATCCTCAAGCAAGGAGGACCAAAACTCCTGTGTCACATCCATCGCCTGCTGGGCAAAATCTGGGATGAAGAGGAAATACCGGCTGAGCTCAGGGATGCCCTGGTTGTTACCATCTTCAAAAATGGAGACAAGGCCGACTGTGGCAACTACAGGGGTATCTCCCTCCTGTCGACAACGGGCAAAGTGCTGGCTCGTATATTGGCCAACCGACTACTGCCTCTGTCAGAGAACACCCTACCAGAATCGCAGTTTGGCTTTCGTCCTGCCAGGGGGACCTCCGACATTATTTTTACAGCTCGTCAACTGCAGGAAAAATGTCGGGAGCAACATCTACCTTTGTACATGGCATTCATTGACCTCACAAAGGCCTTTGACTCCATAAACAGAACTGCCCTCTGGTGTGTTTTCTCCAAGATTGGATGCCCAGACAAGTATATAAAGATCTTGCGACTACTCCATGATGACATGACAGCAACCGTAGTCGGCAATGGTGGATTGGAGACACCTCCTTTCAAAGTAGACACTGGTGTTAAACAGGGCTGCATAATCGCACCAACCCTGTTCGCCATCTTCATTTCCACCATCCTCCACCTCACCAGCCAGAACCTACCTGAGGGAGTCAAGCTCATATACAGGACTGAGGGAGGGATATTTAACATCAACAGATTCAGGGCAAAAAGCAAGGTGTTCACATCCTCCATCATGGAGCTCCAGTATGCGGATGACAATGCCCAAGTTGCACACTCCGAAGCGGACCTCCAGGACATCTTAAACGCCTTTGCCAGAGCCTACAGACTCCTGGGACTTGACATAAACATAAAAAAGACCCAAATCCTATACCAACCAGCTCCTGACACACTCCCACAACCCCCCACAATTCATGTGGGAGACAACATCCTGGATAATGTGGATCAATTCGCCTACCTTGGCAGCCTTCTCTCTATAAGAGCTGTCATTGACGCAGAGATTCACCACCGCATCGGGTGTGCCAGTGCAGCCTTTGCCAGGCTGCGGAAGAGGGTTTTTGAAAACCGAGACATCCAGACAAAGACAAAGCTACTTGTCTATCAAGCAGTAGTTCTGCCCACACTGCTCTATGGAGCCGACAGCTGGACCACCTACAGCAGACATCTGAAGGCCCTGGAGCAGTACCACCAACGATGTCTCCGGAAGATCCTCAGGATCGGTTGGGAGAAGAGGCGTACAAATATCAGTGTTCTGAAAGAAGCCAACATCTCCACCATCACCACAACCATCATCCGACATCAACTGAGATGGACAGGCCATGTCATACGCATGCCTTACAACCGCCTTCCAAAGCAAATGCTGTATGGCCAGCTAAAGGAAGGAAAACGTACCCAAGGAGGGCAGATGAAGAGATACAAGAATAACATCAAAATCCACCTGAGAAAGTGTCACTTCAGCCTCAGCAACTGGGAGGGGGTAACCCACCAGAGGAACATGTGGAGCAAGATGGTCCATGAAGGCACAACTCACCTAGAGAAGGACCTCCACCGTGCCGCAGAAACCAAGAGGCAACAGAGAAAGGAGAGATCCACCACCAACACAGCTCCTCACACCACAACCACTACCCAGTCAACCACCCACGCATGCCCCCACTGCGATAAAGTCTGCGGATCCAGGATTGGCCTCTACAACCACCTGAGGACCCACAGATGACCAGACCCACCGACAGGAGGACAATCTTACTCGTCTCGAGTGATCGCCGATGATGATGATATACACATATACATATATATATATATATATATATATATATATATATATATATATATATATATATATGCATACACAAGTCTCCAAAATGTTAACCACCATGTTGCTACAATAAAAAACAAACAACGGAAAATATAAAAAGTGGTACTGTTTTTATATATATAATATATATATATATATGTATATATATATATATATATATGTACATATATGTATATGGATATATACACAGTATATATACACAGTATGTATACATATATGTTTATATATGTATATAGATGGTCCTTGCGCACTAATTGACTGAAAGAGCGCGCACTTGCCGCTGATAATGTCAAGTTTTTGATGGGAAAATGCCTTTTTCGACAATATGATTTGCCTGAGCGACAACGAGAGTAAAATGGATTAGAAAGGACAGATTTAAAAAAAATTCACATTTAAAATAAAATATTTTGATTATTTTTTTTTTTAACTTGGGATTTCCCACGGGCCGGATTTTGGACGCTGCCGGGCCGTATACGGCCCGCGGGCATTATTTTGGGGACCCCTGCAGTATACTGTCAGAGTGAGTAAAACCTATTTTTTGTATTTGCAAACCTTACAAAAAAATGTTTTTCTAGTAAAACTCACACAGATTCAATATTACAGGCATTTTTAGACAGATTGCATGTTTGGTTTTGGAGTTATGTTTATATAAGTTTCATATTTAGTATGATACTTATACTGTCATAGTGAGTAAAAAACAACTAACTTGTGTCTTTGCAAACCATACAAAAGATATTTTTTCTTGTAAAACTAACAAAGGTACATTTGTCCAGGCATTATTAGCCATTTTGCGTGTGTTGTTTAGGAGTTATGTTTAAATAACTGCCATATTGAGTGTGGCAGTATACTGTCATAGTGAGTAAAAACTAATATTTGTAAATGCAAACCTTACAAAAACAACTGATTCTAGTAAAACTCACATAGATACAATATTACAGGCGACATCTGTTAAAAATATAAAACAGAGCGATTATCTTTCATTAATTTAGTTTTTAAGTTTGTTATTAAGTTCGATGTAATTCCAATCTAATATATTTGCAAATTGCCAATGTTAGACTATAAATCAGGGGTAGGGAACCTATGGCTCTAGAGCCAGATGTGGCTCTTTTGATGACTGCACCTGGCTCCCAGATAAATCTTAGCTGACATTGCTTAACGCGATGAGTAATGAATAATTCCGCTGGTAATCACAGTTAAAAATAACGTTCAAAATATAAAACATTCTCATACATTTTAATCCATCCATCTGTTTTCTACCGCATCTGTTCAAGAAGTGGCATTAATGGTAAGAAGTATTTTATTTATCATCAGTGAGTTTCCGGATAAAAATGTTATTAAAAAGAATAAAAGACTTATTATGTGGAGATCCGTCACTTTTTTTCTGTTTGTGCTTCTTTGTTTTGTATTTACCTCCCATCAGGGCTCTTATTTGGTTTCCATTTCCTGCTTGTCCCACGGGGCGCTGTTTTTTTCCCCTCACCTGCTGTTGATGGGCAGCCGGCCCACACCTGCTGCCAATCAGCATGTTTCTATTTATGCTTGTCTCGCGCGCTCCTCAGGGCTCCAAGATTGACTATTGTTTAGAACAGTACATGCAAGACTGCTTCATTCTCCTCTATTGATGATATTAAAAGTATCTTCTTACCTGCTCATCGCTCTCCTGGTTCCTGCATCTTGGGGTCGCTACTACTGCTGCCATGCTAGTTTGTGACATATAATACTCTATAAATGTTGGTCTTACTTAAAAATGCAGACATTTCGTTGAATTCAGTGTTAAAAAAATATTATGTGGCTCTCAGGGAAATACATTTTAGAATATTTGGCTTTAATGACTCTCTCAGCCAAAAAAGTTCCCAACCCCTGATATAAATCAGCGGTTCTCAAATGGGGGTACGCGTACCCCTGGGGGTACTTGAAGGTATGCCAAGGGGTACGTGAGATTTTTTAGAAATATTCTAAAAATAACTACAATTCAAAATTATATATTTATTGAATAATACTGCAAAAAAATACAAATGTTAGTTGATAAACTGTGAAAAGAAATGCAACAATGCAATATTCAGTGTTGACAGCTAGATTTTTTGTGGTCAGGTTCCATAAATATTGATGTTAAAGATTTCTTATTTTTTTGTGAAGAAATGTTTAGAATGAAGTTCATGAATCCAGATGGATCTCTATTACAATCCCCAAAGAGGGCACGTTAAGTTGATGATTACTTCTATGTGTAGAAATCTTTATTTATAAGTGAATCACGTGTTTATTTTTCAACAAGTTTTTAGTTATTTTTATATCTTTTTGTTCCAAATAGTTCAAGAAAGACTGGTATACATATAAATAAATCAGAAACTGATGACATAGTGCTGTATTTTACTTCTGTATCTCTTTTTTCCAACCAAAAATGCTTTGCTCTGATTAGGGGGTACTTGAATTAAAAAAATGTTCACAGGGGGTACATCACTGAAAAAAGGTTGAGAACCACTGCTATAAATGGTTGAAAGACGTGTAGAACTACAAATATGTCCGCGTTGCTGACAATCTACGTCATCACCAATCGACTTGTTTGACGGTGTGTTTCCGGGGCGCATGGTATGTTTACAACCTCTCGTCCTGTCGTGTTCTTACATTTTATCCGCTCCTATTTCAAACGCAAGGCACTGGAAAAACACATTAAAGTCATGGTCACGTCATAACTCAGCAAAAGTGTTATTTGTGGTTTCAAAGTTAGCGAAACGGTGCTCACCCTTCAGCACCGCGCGTGCCTTAATGTCAAGACGCTAACTCACAAAGTACCTTTTTTTTTCTGCCACACTAGTATGTAACATTTTAGTCATTTAACACAATAGAATGTGACATTTTAGTCATTTAACACAATAGTATGTGACATTTTGGTCATTTAAAGGCCTACTGAAACGAGATTTTCTTATTTAAACGGGGATAGCAGGTCCATTCTATGTGTCATACTTGATCATTTTGCGATATTGCCATATTTTTGCTGAAAGGATTTAGTAGAGAACATCCACGATAAAGTTTGCAACTTTTGGTCGCTAATAAAAAAGCCTTGCCTGTACTGGAAGTAGCAGACGATGTGCGCGTGACGTCACAGGTTGTAGAGCTCCTCACATCTGAACATTGTTTACAATCATGGCCTCCAGCAGCTAGAGCGATTCGGACCGAGAAAGCGACAATTTCACCATTAATTTGAGTGAGGATGAAAGATTCGTGAATGATGAAATTTAGAGTGAAGGACTAGAAGAAAAATAAAAGGTGATTGCATTGGGAGCGATTCAGATGTTATTAGACACATTTACTAAGATAATTCTGGGAAATCCCTTATCTGCTTATTGTGTTGCTAGTGTTTTAGTGAGATTATATAGTACCTGAAAGTGGTAAGGATTGTGGCCACGGGTGTGTTGACGCCAGAGTCTCTGAGGGAAGACACGGCTGCTGCAGCAGGACGGAAGCTCCGCTGATGTCTCCGGTAAGAGGCGACTTATTACCACAATTTTCTCACCAAAAACTGTTGGTTGACATGTGGTCGGGATCCATGTTCGTTTGACCGCTCTGATCCATAGTAAAGCTTGATCTTCAGGAATTTTAAACAAGGAAACACCGGCTGTGTTTGTGTGGCTAAAGGCTAAAGCTTCCCACCTCCATCTTTCTTCTTTGACTTCTCCATTATTAATTGAACAAATTGCAAAAGATTCAGCAACACAGATGTCCAGAATACTGTGTAATTATGCGATTAAAGCAGACTACTTATAGCTTGGATCGGGCTGGAAAATAATGTCCGCTATAACCGGTGACGTCAAACGCACGCGTCATCATACCGTGACGTTTTCAACACGACACTTCGCGGGAAATTTTAAATTGCAATTTAGTAATCTAAAAAGGCCGTTTTGGCATGTGTTGCAATGTTAAGATTTCATCATTGATATACAAACTATCAGACTGCGTGGTCGGTAGTAGTAGGTTTCAGTAGGCCTTTAAACAAACATATGGATAACATGGAGCAAAATGTGGACCCCACCCCTGATACAGATGACCTTCCACTTTGTGCCAATACAAAGCACATTCTAGTCAGACACTATGCATTGGACCTGACTGTTCATTTTCGTAGGAAAGTAATAAGTGGCAGTGTGGTTCTCTTCCTGGAACCTGTAGCTCCTGCAGAGCATACAATTAATTCAGCAGCCCCACAAGCTGATAACATTGAGTCTTCATCTCATAGTGATTTCACTTTAGTGCTGGACTGCTGTGACCTCAATGTGTCAAAGGTCGAGCCAGTCGATGTGGCACCCTTGTCAGTCGCCTTCCCAGGGGTCTGCACTGATGACCTCATCCACAAGCTGGCTTCTATGCCTTCCGCTGACTGGAGGCAGCAGCAGGAGCTTTTCTCCGAGTGCAGCCGTGCCCCCGCCGAGCAGGATGACGGTTCTGTGCGATTTTGCACAGACCGCTGGAGTCTGCAGGTTTGGAAGCAGGGGGTCTCCTCCCCGCGGGAGTTCCCACGGGCTCTCAGGATCTGCTATGAAACGAGGCCGACAGGTAGCTCCATCCGGTGGACCAAGGACCAGGATGACAGGTCGGTAAACAGTCTAATAATAATCTCACGTTGTCATCTGATTTACAAACCCCGTTCCCACATGAGTTGGGAAATTGTGTTAGATGTAAATATAATCAGAATTCAATGATTTGCGAATCCTTTTCAACCCATATTCAATTAAATATGCTACAAAGACAACATATTTGATGTTCAAACTGATAAAAAAAATTTTTTTTTGCAAAAAATCATTAACTTTAGAATTTGATGCCAGTAACACGTGACAAAGAAGTTGGGAAAGGTGGCAATATATACCGATAAATTTGAGGAATGCTCAACAAATACTTATTTTGAACATCTCACAGGTGTGCAGGCTAATTGGGAACAGGTGGGTGCCATGATTGGGTATAAAATCAGCTTCCCAAAAAATGCTCAGTCTTTCACAAGAAAGGATGGGGCGAGGTACACCCCTTTGTCCACAACTGCATGAGCAAATGGTCGAACAGTTTAAGAACAACGTTTCTCAAAGTGCAAATGCAAGAAATGTAGGGATTTCAACATCTACGGTCCGTAATATCATCAAAAGGTTCAGAGAATCTGGTGAAATCACGTAAGCGGCATGGCCGGAAACCAACATTGAATGACCGTGACCTTCTATCCCTCGGCACTGTATCAAAAACCGACATCAATCTCTAAAGGATATCACCACATGGGCTCAGGAACACTTCAGAAAACCACTGTCACTAAATACAGTTAGTCGCTACATCTGTAAGTGCAAGTTAAAGCTCTACTATGCAAAGCGAAAGCCATTTATCAACAACATCCAGAAACTCCGCCGGCTTCTCTGGGCCCGAAATCATCTAGGATGGACTGATGCAAAGTGCAAAAGTGTTCTGTGGTCTGACGAGTCTACATTTGAAATTGTTTTTGGAAATATTCGACATTGTGTCATCTGGACCAAAGGGGAAGCAAACCATCCAGACTGTGATGGTATGGGGATGCATTAGTGCCCAAGACATGGGTAACTTACACATCTGTGAAGGCACCATCAATGCTGAAAGGTACATACAAGTTTTGGAACAACATGTGCTGCCATCTAAGCGCCGTCTTTTTCATGGACGCCCCTGCCTATTTCAGCAAGACAATGCCAAGCCACATTCAGCATGTGTTACAACAGCATGGCTTCGTAAAAAAAAAAGAGTGCTTGTACTTTTCTGGCCCGCCTGCAGTCCAGACCTGTCTCCCATCCTAAAATGTGTGGCGCATTATGAAGCGTAAAATACGACAGCGGAGACCCCGGACTGAAGCTCTACATGAAACAAGAATGGGAAAGAATTCCATTTTCAAAGCTTCAACAATTAGTTTCCTCAGTTCCCAAACGTTTATTGAGTGTTGTTTAAAGAAAAGGTGATGTGACACAGTGGTGAGCATGTCCTTTCCCAACTACTTTGGCACATGTTGCAGCCATTACATTCTAAGTTAATTATTATTTGCAAAAAAAAATTAAGTTTATGAGTTCAAACATCAAATATGTTGTCTTTGTTGTGCATTCAATTGAATACGGGTTGAAAAGGATTTGCAACCCATTGTATTCTGTTTATATTTACATCTAACACCATTTCCCAACTCATATGGAGATGGGGTTTGTATATGTTGATTACACTATTCATTCCAGGGCGTGTGTGTACACTGCTGGCTCACCCATCAACAACAGAGCGCTTTTCCCCTGCCAGGAGCCGCCTGTTGCCATGTCAACGTGGCAGGCAACAGTGCGGGCCCCCCAGGAGTGTGTGGTCTTGATGAGTGGGGAAGAACAGGTTGCACCTACGGAGGGCGTTGACACAAGTAAGACTTTCTCGTCCTACTGTCACATATTATATATTTATATTCTCATGTGGTATTTAGCAGGCGTTGGTCTACATTTTCCATTAATTTTAAATAGGGAAGTCCGATAATTTCGGACTGACGATATTATCGGCCGATAAATGCTTTAAAATGTAATATCGGAAATTATCGGTATCGGTTTCAAAAAGTAGAATTAATGACTTTTTAAAACCCCGCTCTGTACACGGACGTAGGGAGAAGTACAGAGTGCCAATAAACCTTAAAGGCACTTCCTTTGCGTGCCGGCCCAGTCATATAATATCTACGGCTTTTCACACGCAAAAGTGAATGCATTCATACTTGGTCAACAGACATACAGGTCTCACTGATGGTGGCCGTATAAACAACTTTAACACTGTAATGCCCAGCGGGGCATCACAATAAAATTAGGCATAATAATGTGTTTATTCCACGACTGTATATATCGGTATCGGTTGATATTGGAATCGGTAATTAAGAGTTGGACAATATCGGAATATCGGAAAAAAAGCCATTATGGGACATCTCTAATTTTAAATAATTTTGTTAATGTCCTGTTTCCGTGTCTAGTGTTTCCACGGGGCATTAAAAAGCATTAGACTTGGACAAACTTTATTGATCCACAAGGGAAATGTTCCACACAGTCGCTCAGTTACAAAGGATGGAAAGGATAATGCAGGTATAAAGTAGACTAAAAATGTACTGTAGTAGCAATATAAAATATAACCTATATGTAATATTAATGTAATATTTAAAAGTCATTAAATACATTTAGCCAAAAAAATAGGCTTATTTGGCAAAACAAAGCATTAAATTCAATGTCCCAAGGCATTAAAAAATGCTTTACAATTGCAGGACTGGGCTGATAATTGTAAGTTAAACAATGAAACGTTAAATGAAAAAACCTCAATAACTTTGCCGTCATTTATAAATTGCTACGTCTTTCTGTGTGTTTCCTGTTTTTGGCTGCGACATTCAAACTTGTTAGGTCCGGTCCGAAAACGTGAAAAGAGCTTCTTCAATTGCTTGTATTTAGACAGGTGAAAACCAGCAGTGGTCAATAAAGTGAAGATGGCTGTTGTACAGCAAGCAGTGCGCAAACTATCCGAGTATAAAAGAGGCTTAAATCTTCCTGCAAACAATAAAACTATGCAGTGCAATAGATCCCTATACATTTTTATCAGGAAAAGATTTGTTGAGTGATATCAGGGATTATACGTCGGTTATACGTAGGTCCCATTCTCAGACATATAGAACTATTGTGCTCCAGACGCCATTCTACACGACACAACAGATACAAACTTGAAAATTCATGGGGGTCTACAACTTCTTTGTTTGTGGCTGGGTCAAGGAAATTGGTATCAAGACTCTCCCGGATAAATGATTTGTTTTTGCTCAGGTAAGGTTGCATTTCATGATTTATCTTTGCGTCTTCCGTCCTGTTTGTTGCTGTTGCAGGAGCCGTTTACGAGTTGCTTCTTTTCACAGTCTTTATCAAATTATAACTATATGTGCTGAAAACTTCATTTGATTGCTGCCTTTAGGAAAAACTTAACTCTTAAGTTTTGCTGACATTTGCTTTCTTTTATCTCGACTCGCCGAGTTGGTGTTTTTTGAAAAACTCGTAGCATGCACGTGCTTAATCCAATCAAATTATATCAAGATAATACTTAAAAGGGAAATTATAAACATTAAAATTACAAAACCAAAAACCAGTGAAGTTGGCAAGTTGTGTAATTTGTAGATAAAAACTGAATACAATGACATCAAGTGTTCCTAAGCCCATGTGGTGATATCCTTTACACACTGATGTTGGTTTTTGATGCTGCACCGCCTGATGAATCGAAGTTCACGGGCATTCAATGTTGGTTTTCAGCCTTGCTGCTTACGTGCAGTGATTTATCCAGATTCTCTGAACCTTTTAGTGGTATTACAGACCATAGATTGTGAAATCCCTAAATTCCTTGCAATAGCTGGTTGAGAAATTTCCCGTCCAAAGGCAAAACCTAGTAACTCACTTCTAGCTGATTTTGAGAAAACAAAGGAATACCAATCTATCATGATGCTGTCTTACAAAGATCTACAAAGTCATCAAATGTATAGATGTTTTCTTGAGATTTCATTTTCTTGCCGATTGAGCCATGGATTGAATCTGCTCTCATGAACGTGTGCCCTTTCTCCAGGTATTTTATCACAATCTCGGGTGGGTCCCATTCTGCGTTTGCACATTGGGCAAGAGCCGTGTACAGCGTCCAGTTTTTATTTTGACCTCCACAGTTATCTGCCCAAAAGAGTATGCAAGGGGAAGAATCAAGAACAATACATTTAATGAAGGTGCTTGCAACGTTCTGGGCCAATCTTCCAAATATCCCCTCGTGCCATAATATCACACAATCAGGTTGACCGTCGGCCCCCATTCGTGCAAATGTCTCATTAAAGACAATAAGGCGACTGACAAAGAAGCTCCGATTGGTCCCTTGAGATATTAGGTTTTTCTGTTGTATCTACGCGGTTATGTGGTAGTTGCTAGGTCCTGCCATGCGCGTAACAGCTTACTTACGGAACAAATTACAATATCGCATACACTAATGTAAAGCTATCACCTAGGGACTCAAAAAGTATTATCAGCTCAGTTTTGACCAAAGTTGTGTTACTGGGTTTTTTGCCTTTGGACGGGAGAAATGTTGTTCTTAAACAATTTGCTCACGCATTTGTTCACAAAGTGGTGACCATCGCCCCATCCTTGTTTCTAAATGACTGAGCATTTTATGGAAGCTACTTTTATACCCAATCATGGCACCCACCTGTTCGCAATTAGCCTGTTTACTTTAGGAATGTTCCAATAAGTGTTTGATGGGCAGTCCTCAACTTTCTCAGTCTTTTTTGTCACTTGTGCCAGCTTTTTTGAAACATGTTGCAGGCATCAAATTCCAAATGAGCTAATATTTGCAAAAAATAAAGTTTTCCTGTTCGAATATTAAGTATCTTGTCTTTGCAGTCTATTCACTTGAAAATAAGTTGAAAAGGATTTCCAAATCATTGTATTCTGTTTTTATTTCCGATTTACACAACGTGCCAACTTCACTGGTTTTGGGTTTTGTATGAATCAATCAATCAATCCAAGTTCATTTATATAGCCCTTAATCACAAGTGTCTCAAAGGGCTGCACAAGCCACAACGACATCCTCGGCTCAGATCCCACATCAGGGCAAGAAAAAATTCAACCCAATGGGATACAATGAGAAACCTTGGAGGGGACCGCAGATTGTAGTATTACATAAACTTCACTTCTTCCTGCCTTTCCATTCCTGCTCTTTTACACAGTACTTTTTGGTTTAATAGTGCAAATGTACCCACGTGATGATGTTCCTTAAAGGGGTCATACTAGGATTTGTTTTCTACATTTAAAACATTTCCTTGTGGTGTAAAAAACATGTAATGGCGATTATTTGGTCGAAGTGTTGCATAGATTATGTTTTAAAGAATGTTTTCAAGCCGCTCTCTGGCCATCTCCTCAGGATGCCCTGTTTGTGGGCGGTCTTCTTTTCGTGCCTCCACTTTAAATGTGTCTTCTCTAGCCATCTTTGTTGTAGTTTTTAGCACTCCCGCAGCCTAACTAACAGATTTAGTTCACACTATTGCTAATTTATTTTATAAATGGCAACATCAGAAGATGAATGCCCATGTACAAGCCAGTCTACTCCATGAAAAGAGGTTAGCTAACAAGAAAGCTACTTCGCGTTTGACTATAGCGCAGACTACAATGGTGCACCCGCGCAAAGCAATTTGGGTAGATTAATACCACATATGGGTAATCTGCTGATGTAACAATTGGGGGAAAACAAAATGGGTAAATTCCAAGCTAATCGCTTCCCGGAAGTATGGGGCCTTCCCTCATACTGTTTTATAAATAGCTCCGTCAGGCCTCCATGGTTTAATTTCACAATTTTGAGACTTTTGCAGATCCCAAATACACAACAGCAGGTACCAATAGGTTAGAAAAGTTGGTTATGCTTAAAGGGGGCCCCTTTTCATGTAACTTGTTAATAAGCATGCCTGAAACAAATAAACCACATCGTACCATACATAAGTAGATATCAATCAATCAATCAATCAATGTTTACTTATATAGCCCTATAGTTTAAGTAGGTTCAGGTCTTGGGGAAGAACCAACTATCTTATGTGACACCTATCAATCAATCAATGAATGTTTATTTATATAGCCCTAAATCACAAGTGTCTCAAAGGGCTGCACAAGCCACAACGACATCCTCGGTTCGGATCCCACATCCGGGCTAGGGAAAAACTCAACCCCATGAGACAATGAGAAACCTTGGAGAGGACCGCAGATGTGGGACCCCGCATAAATAACCAAATGAGAAGGTGCCTGGTATTTTAACGTAACATATTATGGTAAGAGTCATTCAAATTACTATAACATATAGAACATGCTATACGTTTACCAAACAATCTGTCACTCCTAATTGCTAAATCTGATGAAATCTTATACGTCTAGTCTCTTACGTGAATGAGCTTATTAATATTATTTGATATTTTACGGTCATGTGTTAATAATTTCACACATAAATTGCTCCTGAGTATAAGTCGCACCCCTGGCCAAACTCTGAAAAAAACTACGACTTATAGTCCGAAAAACACGGTATTTAGCTAAGACTTTTTATTGTATAATAATGGCATCCCCCTGAAATACTGTTTTAAAATCCATATATGCCCAAACCAAAACACTTGCATGACTTGCCTATTTACTGCCCATTAATTTAATCCAAACTTAACCCCTATGACTTTTACAAGCATTTGGTTCCGCAGGTTTCTCAATTTGGCATTACTACGTGACCATGCCCATGCCTGCATCCACCTTCACCTTGGCAGTTGGTCACTGGCAGCAAGTGACTCCAGAGTCTCTTCATGTGTCCTCACGGGGAGGTTCAAGCAGTGAAGTAACTTTTATGCCCCACCCTGGCAGGTATGTCGTTATTAGTTTTAAAAGTGTTTATATTTTTTCCGGCCTGTCTGCATTCCATGACCGTTTCTTTTTTATTCCACCAAACCGGTGGTGAGATTAGGGCACCAAAAATTCCATACATCTTAAATAATCCATGGGGTGTGTGTCTGTAAAGTAGAAGTTTTCATTGTGCTGTATATACACTAGCTTGCTGTGGAGGCAGTGCTTTGGGGTCCCCGTCACACTGCTGTGTCTGCCAATGGTTTCCAGTAAACCTCCTCCTCCTCAGTTTTTCCTCCTGTGGCAGTCCAGCCGTAGCCTACTGCCGGCCTCAGGAATCTCCCACTACAAGGAAGCCCTTTATTTTCAGTGAATGGCTGGGAAGGAAACTTGGATGTGGCTCCGAAACCCTTTTGGAACAGTCCTGATTGGGAGGATAAAGTCAGCGCTGCCTGTTGGATTTAAGAGCGAATACGATTGCATGGTGACACCTTCATATTTTTAGGAGCGGTTTTGAATATATTCCACATTTCCATGGCTTTCATTCCCACGCCTAGAACAAAGAGACACATGGAATGAATATTACACCTCACGCACACTGCGCTCTCTCAATGGGGGAAAAGTATAAAAATACATTTGTTAACCTTGGTTCAACCTTTTCTTTTGAATATGTTACAGTGGAGACCAGGCCCCCTCTAATAATTCACCCATGTTGGACGACAGCTTCCCTTGCTCTCATGGCGACTACCCTTGTCGATTCAAAGAGCGGTCTGTGATATCCCAGCGTGTGATCCCTCATCGCGTGTTCGCCCCGGTCAGCCTGTTGCAGAAAGCCCAGGTGGAAAGCTGTCCTAACTTGACAGAATATATTATATTGAATGGAAAAGTCAACTAAACAACAGTCTGTGTTTGCATCGCTATGGCAACAGTACGACGTGCCAACTCAACTTGAGTCATACATTTTTATGCATGTGTTCAGAGACTTTAAAACGCCCCAAACATTTGCATGCTTTGACCTTTCAATACCCTGTTTGCAAAACCCAATGCTGTTCAGTTTTGTTCAATAAACAAAACTTAGGCAAACTAGAGTTTACCAATCAGCTGCAACCAGCAGAGGTACTGTCAGTCTCACTGAGGTTGCAGTCTAAAGATGTAAAAAACATAACCGGTATTTCATGGGAAGCTGAGCTACATTTAAGCTATTTCCACAACTCGTCCAATACACTTTATTCTGCCTAGTACTACACTGGCATAGAAACAGTAGATCAGAACATTCAACATAACAGATGCATGTGGTGTTGTAGTCATGCTAATTTTAGTAATGAATAAGGGATCAACCAACAGAAAAAATATTTTCTATCAGAATACAAGTGTATTTTATTCTGTTTCTTAAAAATCCCTGTCACTCTCCTCGTCTTCTGTCTAGATCGGAGTCCTCGCACTGTTGCCGCAATGTTTAGCTGCAGCTCACGCCATTTTGGGAGTCCATCCCTTCCCCCGCCTGGATGTTCTCATTGTGCCATCTGGGTTTTCCAGTCTGGGCATGGCCAGGTAAGGAGACGCAATGGTTGTGACTGCATCATTTGGCACAACTGTGCCAGGTAAAAAAAAAAATCCAATACAAGAGCTGGATCAAAAATATTGCCTTTACAAGTATAAATGAATGACTACAATGTATCCCACCTGCAAAAATCTGCAAATAAAGTACAGGAACTTTAAGTTCCTGGAGCCATATACACGATATTGCCAAAAGTATTTGGCCACTTGCCTAGACTCACACATGAACTGCCATCCCTTTCCTAACACATAGGGTTCAATATGATGTCGTTCCACTTTTTGCAGCTATTACAGCTTCAACTCTTCTGGGAAGGCTGTCCACAAGGTTGTGGAGTGTGTTCATAGGAATTTCTGACCATTCTTCCAATAGCGCATTGGTGAGGTCACACACTGATGTTGGTCGAGAAGGCCTGGCTCTCAGTCTCCGTTCTAATTCATCCCAAAGGTGTTCTATCGGGTTCAGGTCAGGACTCTGTGCAGGCCAGTTAAGTTCATCCACACCAGACTTTGTCTTTATGGACCTTGCTTTGTGCACTGATGCACAGTCATGTTGGAAAGGGCCCGTTCCAAACTGTTCCCACAAGGTTGTGAGCATGGAATTGTCCAAAATGTTTGGTACTCTGGAGCATTCAAAGTTCCTTTCACTGGAACTAAGGGGCCAAGCCTAACTCCTGAAAAACTACCCCACACCATAATTCCTCGTCCACCAATTTTCAGACTCTGCACAATGCAGTCCCAAATGTACTGTTTTCCTGGCAACCTCTAAACTCAAACTGGTCTTTTAGATTGCCAGATAGAAAAGCGTGATTCATCACTCCAGAGAAGGCATCTCCACTGCTCTAGCGTCCAGTGGCGACGTGATTTACAGCACTGTATCCGACGCTTTGCATTTAACTTGGTGATGTATGACTTAGATTCAGCTGCTTGGCCATGGAAACCCATTCCATGAAGCTCTCCGTGTACTGTACATGGGCTAGTTGGAAGATCACATGAAGTTTGGAGCTCTGTATTGATTGATTGATTGATACTTTTATTAGTAGATTGCACAGTTAAGTACATATTCCGTACAATTGACCACTAAATGGTAACACCCGAATACGTTTTTCAACTTATTTAAGTCGGGGTCCACGTTAATCAATTCATGGTAGATTCAATTCATGTAGCAACTGACTGTGCAGAAAGTCGGCGACCTCTTTGCACGATGCGCTTCAGCATCCACTGACCCCTCTCTGTCAGTTTGCGTGGCCTACTACTTAGTTGCTGGGTTACTGTCGTTCCCAAACTCTTCCATTGTCTTATAATAAAGCTGACAGTTGACTTTGGAATATTTAGGAGCGAGGAAATTTCATGACTGGATTTGTTGCACAGGAGGCATCCTATGACAGTTCCACGCTGGAAATCACTGAGCTCCGGAGAGCGGCCCATTCTTTCACAAATGTTTGTAGAAACAGTCTCCATGCCTAAGTGCTTGATTTTATACCCCTTTGGCCGGACAAAGTGATTAGGACACCTGATTCTGATCATTAGGATGGGTGGCCAAATACTTTTGGCAATATAGTGTAGTTCCTGGAAATGTGTGTGTTGTGTTGCCACCGCATTTCAGAGTTCAGTGTAGTTTATACAAATGAGGCTGATGACGCACAGTACAGTATGGATGAGCAGTACAGTATATTTCTACACTGTTACCATGCAAATACACGGACAAGAATAGGTCATATTTCTTTTACTAAAGTGTAAGTAAATACAATACGAAGCAATTGTATACAAAACAATGTGACTTAAAAACAAAGTGCACCAGATTTTACATAAAAATTCAGGCGTCCAAAGTGTTTCAGTAAATAATGAATTCATAAGGGTCACGTGATTCCTTAAGATCCATTACAGCTCTTAATAACAATAAATACAGAATAATTGCCAGTGTTTATCTCACAGGGAGAACAGGGGCGGTATGGCTTGGTTGGTAGAGCGGCCGTGGCAGCAACTTGAGGGTGCCGAGTTCGATCCCCGCTTCTGTCATCCGAGTCACTGCCGTTGTGTCCTTGAGCAAGACACTATACCCACCTGCTACCTGTGCTGCCCACAACGGTTTAAATGTAGCTTAAAGATGTACATAATGGGTTTCACTATGTAAAGCGCTTTGAGTCACTGAAAAAAAGCTCTATATAAATACAATTCACTTCACTTCACAACTATATCTACACGGGTAGTTTTTGTTGGAAGCACTGGGGCAATGCTGCCTCTAAGGTGCACGCCTGCGCAATTGTGCACTGCTCAGGCATCTTCTGCGCAGAACAAATCTATGCCTTGCACAATATCAAATATCATCAGAACTTTAAACAAAATAAACAACAATTTTTTCGGTAGGATTTTTGCAGTGGAACTGTGAGTAACCAGGTGACAACAAGCGGCCAAAAGAGATAAAACTTTTTCCGTCAATACTGTTCAACTATTGTGACATCTGTCGAGACGCTTTAAGGAGGACAGGAATTCCATCTATCACTTTATTGAGTAACACAGTTTTTTGTCGGCCGCAACCACACCAAAAATGTATAATATAGTAAAAAACTTCTATCTCGCCAAACTGGTCATTGTCTGCCGTACAAATCAGACCAAAACCAACTCTTTGTCATCTGTCATATCAACAGCAGCCACTTGCACTTTCTCACTTGCACCAACACACTCACCCATGGCGCTAAGCCCAGTAGTGTGTTTATGCCCACACAAAAAGTCAGGCAACTCCAACACCACACAAGTGTTAATTCCAGGTCTTTACGCTATGACTCGCCAATCAGATGTGTGTTTATTCTATTGTAATTTATTAAGAATGTTAATTTATGGATAATAATCATGAAATAATGTTACTAAATTACGGAAATGTTCCAAAAAAGATTTTACAGACAGAAAGTTACAGAAATGTACACTTAATCCCATGCATACATCGGATTGTGCACCATGAGAATGTTTTAAGGGGAACTAAATGTGATTTCTGAAAGGTGTACATATTCTTTTAAAAGCAAGACCCCACCCAGTCATAGAATACTTGTACATAGCTTATGAAAAGCAAGATTTTTTTGGGTTATTTTCGTTGTAAGTGGGCCAAGTCACTTATTTTCATGAATAACTTCACGAAAATGACTGCTGTCATTTGATTATAATAATAAGACATTTGAGTTGTAATGTCAAATTTGAGACAGGTGTGCTGATGGTATGGCCCCAGTGTGCACGTCTAATGTTGTTCACATGTGCTCCACTGAATGCCCAGGGAGTTTTTGCGTTTGCTCACACACATGAAAAATTAGACGGAACATTGCACAAGGGGAGACTTCATTTGCCCTGGTAAATGGGAACATTCCTGTAAATGTTCCTGTGGTGAAAAAAGGCCTAGGGAAGACCGTATACTATTGTAACACTATAACCTACTTTAATTACTATTAAGACATAGTTTTGTTACACAGAAGTTTATTGTGCCCTTTTTACGTTCTGGATAATGTGTGCTGTATATGTATATGTGTGTATATATATATATATATATATATATACATATACATATACATATATATATATATATATATATATATATATATATATATATATATATATATATATATATATATATATATATATATATATACCTGGGAGGTCACGGTATGAACATTTCTTATCACGGTTACCATTATTATTGCAGTATTTTTAAATGTGTTACATTTTTCAAAGAGTACTTATACTGGAATCTATTAACCAGGTTTTATTTAAAAAAAAACAACAACGCATAAAAAATTATATTCTTTGTAGGAGAAACATTATTGTAGATAAAACTGGGTTTCATTTACCTCAAGTAGTAATCGAATGTGCATATGAAAGCAACACAAACATAAACAAAGTAATATGACATACAAAATAATAACATCAATAAATAAAAATAAATTTTAGAATTGTGCAAGACGGCCCCTGATGGCTAAAAGACGCAACTGCACTTTTTGTCCATATAGATAAAAATACTGTTCATATATGTGATCGAGTCTTACACATAGAGCTGAATGAAATATAGCAAAACTAATAATCAAGATTATTTTTTATCAATATTGAAATCATGATTATTAATCACGTTTATTTATTGTTAGGTAAAACAGTGTTGGGCTGGGGTGTGAACGCGATGTCATCATGTAATTTGTAATGTGTAATGAAAAGGCTATAGATAAACGTTATCAATATATTTAAAGACAAATATTTGTGTTTTTGTTCATTAATTCTTTCAACGTGTCAGCTTTTTCTCATTACATGATACATTTATCTTTTTTTTACAATTTGAGAGGTATTTTTTGTAAGTTATGTACATTTTGTGTTTATTGACATGTACTAAATATATGTACATGAACATGCTGTATCAGGACAGCTCCATTAGGAGTTTGAGCAGAAATTGCTCTGTAGGAATTAACTATACGTCAAAAAACATTAACACAATGCTTTGTCACATTGTTTTTTAAAGTAATATATTTATGAAATGCAAAAAAAAACCTTCAAGAAGTGTAAAAACCCATGATGTTTACTTTTTGATGTCAATATCAAACAGAAAGCAGTTTTGCTAATGAAGATGAACTCTAATAAACAAGCTTTGTTCTACAACAACACCATGTGGTTCAGTGCAACAGTTTAACCCAAAAAAAACAAAAACAGAAGTGATACCTCGGACATCTAATACACAATCTTCGTGCCTCACTGCCAACTTAGCGTGTTAACACTGCCCAGCCTGCGTTCAAGTCGATGAGATGACAACACATAGCAGGTCCATTCTATGTGTCATACTTGGTCATTTCGCGATATTGCCATATTTTTGTTGAAAGGATTTAGTAGAGAACATCGCCGATAAAGTTCGCAACTTTTGGTCGCTAATAAAAAAGCCTTGCTTTTACCGGAAGTAGCAGACGATGACGTCACCGGTGTGAGGGCTCCTCACATCTTCACATTGTTTATAATGGGAGCCTCCAGCAGCAAGAGCTATTCAGACCGAGAAAGCGACAATTTCCCCATTAATTTGAGCGAGGATGAAAGATTCGTGGCTGAGGATATTGATAGCAAAGCACTAGAAAAAAAAAAAAAAAAAAAAAAAAAGGCTATTGCATTGGGAGTGACTCAGATGTTTTTAGACACAATTACTAGGATAATTCTGGGAAATCCCTTACCTTTCTATTGTGTTGCGAGTGCAGGGTTTCCCACACATTCATTTATTTATTTTTTTTGTTTGTTTTTTTCGGCTTTTGACTCCTCTCTGAGCTGCAACCTTATCGTGGTAGAGGAGTTTGCGTGTCCCAATGATCCTAGGAGCTATGTTGTCCGGGGGCATAAAGCCCCCTGGTAGAGTCTCCCAAGGCAAACAGGTTCTAGGTGAGGGATCAGACAAAGAGCAGCTCGAAGACCTTTATGAAGAAGAAAAATCATGGACCCAGATTTCCCTCGCCCGGACGCGGGTCACCGGGGCCCCCCTCTGGAGCCAGGCCCGGAGGTGGGGCACGATGGCGAGCGCCTGGTGGCCGGGCCTGTTCCCATGGGGCCCGGCCGGGCACAGCCCGAAGAGGCAACGTGGGTCACCCCTCCAATGGGCTCACCACCCATAGCAGGGGCCATAGAGGTCGGGTGCAATGTGAGCTTGGCGACAGCCGAAGGCAGGGCACTTGGCGGTCCGATCCTCGGCTACAGAAGCTAGCTCTTGGGACGTGGAACGTCACGTCACTGGGGGGGAAAGAGCCTGAGCTATTACGCGAAGTCGAGAAATTCCGGCTGGATATAGTCGGACTCACTTCGACGCACAGCAAGGGCTCTGGAACCACTTCTCTTGAGAGGGATTGGACCCTCTTCCACTCTGGCGTTGCCGGCAGTGAGAGGCGACGGGCTGGGGTGGCAATTCTTGTTTCCCCCCGGCTCAAAGCCTGTACGTTGGAGTTCAACCCGGTGGACGAAAGGGTAGCCTCCCTCCGCCTTCGGGTGGGGGGACGGGTCCTGACTGTTGTTTGTGCTTATGCACCAAACAGCAGTTCAGAGTACCCACCCTTTTTGGGAACACTCGAGGGAGTACTGGAAAGTGCTCCCCCGGGTGATTCCCTTGTCCTACTGGGAGACTTCAACGCTCACGTTGGCAGCGACAGTGAAACCTGGAGAGGCGTGATTGGGAAGAGTGGCCGCCCGGATCTGAACCCGAGTGGTGTTTTGTTATTGGACTTTTGTGCTCGTCACAGTTTGTCCATAACAAACACCATGTTCAAACATAAGGGTGTCCATATGTGCACTTGGCACCAGGACACCTTAGGCCGCAGTTCCATGATCGACTTTGTAGTTGTGTCATCGGATTTGCGGCCTCATGTTTTGGACACTCGGGTGAAGAGAGGGGCGGAGCTTTCTACCGATCACCACCTGGTGGTGAGTTGGCTGCGATGGTGGGGGAGGATGCCGGACAGACCTGGGAGGCCCAAACGCATTGTGAGGGTCTGCTCGGAACGTCTGGCAGTCTCCTGTCAGACAAAGTTTCAATTCCCACCTCCGGAAGAACTTTGAACATGTCACGAGGGAGGTGCTGGACATTGAGTCCGAGTGGACCATGTTCTGCACCTCTATTGTCGAGGCGGCAGATCGGAGCTGTGGCCGCAAGGTAGTTGGTGCCTGTCGGGGCGGCAATCCTAAAACCCCTTGGTGGACACCAGCGGTGAGGGATGCCGTCAAGCTGAAGAAGGAGTCCTATCGGGTCCTTTTGGCTCATAGGACTCCGGAGGCAGTGGACAGGTACCGACAGGCCAAGCGGTGTGCAGCTTCAGCGGTCGCGGAGGCAAAAACTCGGACATGGGAAGAGTTCGGGGAAGCCATGGAAAACGACTTCCGCACGGCTTCGAAGCGATTCTGGACCACCGTCCGCCGCCTCAGGAAGGGGAAGCAGTGCACTATCAACACCGTGTATGGTGCGGATGGTGTTCTGCTGACCTCGACTGCGGATGTTGTGGATAGGTGGAAGGAATACTTTGAAGACCTCCTCAATCCCACCAACACGTCTTCCTATGAGGAAGCAGTGCCTGGGGAATCTGTGGTGGACTCTCCTATTTCTGGGGCTGAGGTCGCTGAGGTAGTTAAAAAGCTCCTCGGTGGCAAGGCCCCAGGGTGGACGAGACGAGTTCCTTAAGGCTCTGGATGCTGTGGGGCTGTCTTGGTTGACAAGACTTTGCAGCATCGCGTGGACATCGGGGGCGGTACCTCTGGATTGGCAGACCGGGGTGGTGGTTCCTCTCTTTAAGAAGGGGTACCGGAGGGTGTGTTCCAACTATCGTGGGATCACACTCCTCAGCCTCCCCGGTAAGGTTTATTCAGGTGTACTGGAAAGGAGGCTACGTCGGATAGTCGAACCTCGGATTCAGGAGCAACAATGTGGTTTTTGTCCTGGTCGTAGAACTGTGGACCAGCTCTATACTCTCGGCAGGGTTCTTGAGGGTGCATGGGAGTTTGCCCAACCAGTCTACATGTGCTTTGTGGACTTGGAGAAGGCATTCGACCGTGTCCCTCGGGAAGTACTGTGGGGAGTGCTCAGAGAGTATGGGGTATCGGACTGTCTTATTGTGGCGGTCCGTTCCCTGTACGATCAGTGCCAGAGCTTGGTCCGCATTGCTGGCAATAAGTCGAACACATTTCCAGTGAGGGTTGGACTCCGCCAAGGCTGTCCTTTGTCACCGATTCTGTTCATAACTTTTATGGACAGAATTTCTAGGCGCAGTCAAGGCGTTGAGGGGTTCCGGTTTGGTAACCGCAGGATTAGGTCTCTGCTTTTTGCAGATGATGTGGTCCTGATGGCTTCATCTGACCGGGATCTTCAGCTCTCGCTGGATCGGTTCGCAGCCGAGTGTGAAGCGACCGGAATGAGAATCAGCACCTCCAAGTCCGAGTCCATGGTTCTCGCCCGGAAAAGGGTGGAGTGCCATCTCCGGGTTGGGGAGGAGACCCTGCCCCAAGTGGAGGAGTTCAAGTACCTAGGAGTCTTGTTCACGAGTGAGGGAAGAGTGGATCGTGAGATCGACAGGCGGATCGGTGCGGCGTCTTCAGTAATGCGGACGTTGTACTGATCTGTTGTGGTGAAGAAGGAGCTGAGCCAGAAGGCAAAGCTCTCAATTTACCGGTCGATCTACGTTCCCATCCTCACCTATGGTCATGAGCTTTGGGTCATGACCGAAAGGATAAGATCACGGGTACAAGCGGCCGAAATGAGTTTTCTCCGCCGTGTGGCGGGTCTCTCCCTTAGAGATAGGGTGAGAAGCTCTGCCATCCGGGAGGGACTCAAAGTAAAGCCGCTGCTCCTTCACATCGAGAGGAGCCAGATGAGGTGGTTCGGGCATCTGGTCAGGATGCCACCCGAACGCCTCCCTAGGGAGGTGTTTAGGGGACGTCCAACCGGTAGGAGGCCACGGGGAAGACCCAGGACACGTTGGGAAGACTATGTCTCCCGGCTGGCCTGGGAACGCCTCGGGATCCCCCGGGAAGAGCTAGACGAAGTGGCTGGGGAGAGGGAAGTCTGGGTTTCCCTGCTTAGGCTGTTGCCCCCGCGACCCGACCTCGGATAAGCGGAAGATGATGGATGGATGGACTCGCTCGACCGTTCATAAAAGCAATGGGACTCTGTCTGTGAATGGAGCTTGTAATTACAACTCCAGTGCAGTAGGTGGCGGTAGCCTACTATGCATTGTAACTCTGCCAATGTAATTATATTCCAACTCCGCGTTCTTCTTGGTCATCGCCGCCGCCACTGATGCAAGTGACGTCGAGGCCACATTTGGGCCCGCATTAGGGCCTGTGCGTGTTTGTACTGGAGTCTGATAAAGATCACATTTACTTACAATGTAATCAGTCAGCTGGGAAAAAAAATCCAATTTCGATAAAATCCGATTTGGACCTTTTGGCTTGCGGTGTAAACATAGTCTATCTGTGTTGGCCCTGCATTGTGGTGGCGACCTGTCCAGGGTGTAACTAGGATCGGCTGCAGCCCTCATTGACTTTGAAAGTGACAAGCTGTTGAAAATGGATGGATGGACGTACAGTGTAGAAACTTTCTAGGTTTCAACAAAAGACAAGACTGGTACATTCACCTGAACTGTCAAATGAGAAGTGTAAGAAAACTAGATAAAACATCGGAACATTACCATTATCATGATGAGCTTATAATGAATTAAAAAAATGTTTTATTACTCAAACTAAAACAGGAGCCTTGGCTCAATGACACCACGTGCACAGCTCGGCGTGAGTGGCGAAGGGCAGAGCGTAAGTGGAAAGGGGATCACTTGGAGGTCTCTTACCAAATTCTAAAAGAAAGATGTCGGAATTATCAAAGTGTGGTTAAAGCTGAAAAAACAAAATATTTGTCAGACTTAATTTCAAATAGTGTCAACAAGCCACGTGTTCTTTTTAAATCTATTAGTTCTGTTCTTAATCCGAATCCAGCCACTTAACTGGAGATGACAAGTGAAATTTGT
The DNA here is from genome assembly GCF_033978795.1 of Nerophis ophidion. Lineage (NCBI taxonomy): Eukaryota > Metazoa > Chordata > Actinopteri > Syngnathiformes > Syngnathidae > Nerophis > Nerophis ophidion. Next base: position 30,398,492 of record NC_084611.1, on the reverse strand, counting down.
GAAAAATGTCTCTCCTTTTTTAACAACAAAGTTGTTTGCTACTATTCGGGCAAATCTTTCTCCTTCTCCATTGAGTTTCAATGTGGGCAGTCGGTGCTCAGCTTTGTTTTGTCAGTTTGAGCCTGTGTCTATGCCTGAGCTTAAAGGAATAGTTGACAAACTAAAACCCTGGTCCTGTCCCACAAACCCAGTCCCCCCTCGCTTTTTTAAAGAAGTCTGGGACTCTATTGACTTGTCTGTTAGGGACATCATCAACAGCAGCTTGATTTCTGGCTGTATGCCCTATTTTTGTAAAGGAGCTGTTGTTGAGCCTTTGATAAAAAAAAAAAACAGGTCTTGCTTGATCATACAAGTTTATTAAATTATCAGCCCATTTCTAAATTACCTTTTCTGTCAAAAATTTAGGAGAAATGTGTTTTGGCGCAACTACAGCCTTTTTTTTAGATGAAAATGGCACTTTAGATCCATTTCAGTCTGGATCTTTGCACAGTACTGAATCTGCACTTTTAAAGGTTTTTAATGATTTGCATTTAATGTCTGATTCTGGCAGCTCTGCCATTTTAGTGCTTTTAGATCTTACAGCTGCCTTTGACACAGTCGACCCACAATTCTTTTAGAGTGCCACTGTGTGGGTGTCAGGGGGACTGCATTAGAATGGTTCGGATCCGACCTGTCAGAGAGGTCCTTCTCTGTCAGGCTGGGGGACGCCACCTCTTCTTCTACTCCGCTTTACTGTGGTGTCCCCCAGGGATCTATTCTAGGCCCCATCCTGTTTGCTCTATGTCTCCTCTCTCTTGGACAGATTTTTAAGAAGCATGGAGTGTCTTATCACTTTTATGCAGACGACTGCCAAATTTATATGCCGATTTCAAAAGGCCACGGCCCCCTGACGCCCCTTCTCAACTGTCAATGGGACGTCAAGGCTTGGTTAGCTCAGAATTTTTTAATAATGAATGAGGGAAAAACGGAAATTTTAGTTTTTAGGCCGGCCCTCACTGACTTGGGACCATTGCAAAATTATGTGCGTCCCAAAGTCACCAGCCTTGGCGTCACTATAGATAGCGATTTTAAACTTGAGAAACAAGTCAATGGCGTTTTAAAATCGTGTTTTTATCATCTTCGTCTTTTAGCAAAGGTAAAACCGTTTTTATCTTTTAACCTTTTTTTAACGCGTCGTGCATGCTTATATTTCAAGTCCTCTGGACTACTGCAATGCACTTTATACTGGTATTAGCCAAAACGCTCTCTCCCGGCTGCAGTTGGTCTAGAACGCGGCAGCACGACTTTTAACAGGGGCCAGGAAACTCGAGCATATAATACCAATACATGAGAGTTTGCACTGGCTCCCTGTTTATTTTAGAATTAATTTTAAAACCTTGCTGTTTGTTTTTAAAGCTTTACATGGACTGGCACCTCATTATATCTCGGACCTCATCCAAACTTACAATACTGCACGCGCTCTGAGGTCCGAGAGCCAGCTGCAGCTTGTGGTGCCCAAGACCAGACTTAAAACCAGGGGAGACAGGGCCTTCTCTGTGGTCGGCCCTAAGCTCTGGAACACTCTGCCCCTCCATGTTAGAACTCCTCCCACAGTGGAGTGTTTTAAGTCTCGTCTTAAGACCCATTTTTATTCTCTGGCTTTTAACACTACGTGAGTTGTGTGGTCCTCTGTTGTCCTCTGTGTTTTTAAATTTTGATTTCTATTTACCCTTTAAAATAGTTTTTAATCATTTTTATTTTATATCGTTTCTACATTGGTTTTATATGTATTTTTTTTTTTTTTTATTCAGTCATTGGTGGAGCTCAGGATAGTATTAGAATAATGTTTTTAATATTGTTGTCCAGCACTTTGGAAACATTTTGTTTTTTAAATGTGCTGTATAAATAAAGTGGATTGGATTGGATTACTCAAGAAATTAACATTTATTACCACATGAACAAACCCAAAAGTCAAATTCTGTTTGATGCATTTTGTGGATCTGCTTTAATTACCCATTCATGATATAATAACGTCTTGAAAATAACATCCACCAGTGGAATTATTTTTTTTGGAGGGGGGATACAAAAACGTTTGCTCATCAAATCTGTTTTTACTGTATTTACTGGGACATTGCTCAACAAGGACTTATAAATCCTAGCATTATATGTTTCGACCTTTTCGGAATTTGAGCTGTAAGATTCAAACTAACAAAGAAAATATTAAGGTTGGCTGCTGCACAGCAGTGTTGATGCTCTAATCTGCTGCCTGAGGTTTAGCTCACTGTTTCTAGAGTGTGATTGATTGCTTGTTTCACTTGTTAAAAAAACACCATAATCTTCTTTCCACAGAAGTCTTTACTATTTTAAAATGTCCAATTGTAGTTATCTTTCTATATACCATGTAGGTTTTTTTTTCTATTCTTTTCAGTCTTCTTATCCTGCCTTCTTCCCTAAAAGCTCTTGCTCACCTCTTATATGAGTTATATCAGTCCAAGTTTACCCGGCGGGCTGTCATGTCCACACTATGGACATATGTTGACGTGTGTTTGAGTGTATTTTAAGCCTGGTGATGTGCAGGGGCAGAGAAGGAGCAAGACGTTTTCACGGTACTCGCCGACTAGATAGATACATTGCGCATTGTGCATTTTTTTGTTTCACCTTAACCTTACCCTGTCCTCTTCACCTTCTACCCACTCTGTTTTCTGTCATTTCTTCCATTTTGAGGACAAAAAAGTAATGTTTCGTACTGCATTGGCTTTTTTCAGCTCTCAAAATGTGTTTTTTCCAGCGTTTCAGCCGTGTGTTTGCTGTCTTTGTTTCTATCGATTTGTATACTTTCTCGGTAATACAGCTTGCAGACCCGGTGCGCCTCTTATATATATATATATATATATATATATATATATATATATATATATATATATATATATATATATATATATATATATATATATATATATATATCCATACATCCATTTTCTACCGCTTATTCCCTTTTGGGGTCGCGGGGGGCGCTGGCGCCTATCTCAGCTACAATCGGGCGGAAGGCGGGGTACACCCTGGACAAGTCGCCATCTCATCGCAGGGCCAACACAGATAGACAGACAACATTCACACTCACATTCACACACTAGGGCCAATTTCAGTGTTGCCAATCAACCTATCCCCAGGTGCATGTCTTTAGAGGTGGGAGGAAGCCTGAGTACCCGGAGGGAACCCACGCATTCACGGGGAGAACATGCAAACTCCACACAGAAAGATCCCGAGCATGGATTTGAACCCAGGACTGCAGGACCTTCGTATTGTGAGGCAGATGCACTAACCCCTCTTCCACCGTGAAGCCCCAGTATATATATATATATATATATATATATATATATATATATATATATATATATATATATATATATATATATATATATATATATATATATACAGTGGGGCAAAAAAGTATTTAGTCAGCCATCGATTGTGCAAGTCCTCCCACTTAAAATGATGACAGAGGTCTGTAATTTTCATCATAGGGACACTTCAACTGTGAGAGACAGAATGTGAAAAAAAAATCCAGGAATTCACATTGTAGGAATTTTAAATAATTTATTTGTAAATTATGGTGGAGAATAAGTATTTGTTCAACCATTCAAAGCTCTCACTGATGGAAGGAGGTTTTGACTCAAAATCTCACGATACATGGCCCCCATTCATTCTTTCCTTAACACGGATCATTCAGAAAAACAGCCCCAAAGCATGATGTTTCCACCCCCATGCTTCACAGTAGTTATGGTGTTCTTGGGATGCAACTCAGTATTCTTCTTCCTCATACAACACGACGAGTTGAGTTTGTACCAAAATGGATACTTGGATGATACAGCACAGGATTGGGAGAATGTCATGTGGTCAGATGAAACCAAAATAGAACTTTTTGGTATATATATATATATATATATATATATATATATATATATATATATATAAACAAAGTCCCCCTGCTATTATAGTGTCGCTGTAAGAATAAAGCTCATATTAAATATTGATGCAAGAATAATGACCACTAACCTTTGGCATTGCTTGTGTTGACAAATCATATTTTGGGTGTTCAGTAAACATTGTTCCAGTGGTTCTTTTTCTAGACTGGATATGAGCTCATCTCTGCAAATGTCCACGCTGTGCAAATACTTGACGTCACAGTCCAAGATTAGCTTCAATCACAAACATTTGGAGAGTGTCAGGGTTGCAGCGAGGGCCAGTTCTCAACTTTTGCACATTTATTACTGCAAATGTTCCCCGAATGCCCTTTGATCTAAACCCCACGCCTTATAAAACTTTTTCCTTCTTCTGTGCTGTATTTAGTTTTGAAAGAACATCAAGTTCTTACACAGTGTTTCTGATAGATTTTATTTTCTCAGTACAATTGCCCCCCTGGCACTCACTTACTGTTTTTCTCTTATAGTAGTGGACATCTAGATCAGTGGTCCCCAACCTTTTTGTCGCTGCGGACCGGTCAACGCTTGATAATTTGTCCCGCGGCCCGGCAAGGGCAGGGGGGGTCTTTTTTGTTGTTGTTTTTGTCATGAAAAAGGGATGTTCTTTGGGTTGGTACACTAATTGTAAGTGTATCTTGTGTTTTAATGTTGATTTGATAATAAAAAAAATAATAAAAAAATTATTTAAAAAAATTATAAAAAATTCTTCTGCGGCCCGGTACCACCGGTTCCGGTGGTTGGGGACCACTGATCTACATGATGTGTCACAATGAATTGTCCGTTTGAAAGACATAAGAGCATTATCTCAGTTATGGATTTAATTCCAAGCCCAAATCTGTTGCTAACCAAAACAGTAGCACCGTCCAAGCATTTATCTGTGCTAAAACTACTACTCTGATATTGTGAACAAGTTCCCTGCACTTTTTAAAAACAGGGTCCTTTTTGATGACTATTCCTTGCACTGCAATGTTTTGTGCATCTTTGTTTAATGTTCTGTGCCTTCAGATTAATAATTGCCTACCGGCCTAGGTTATTTGGATGAATGGATACATAAATAAATAGATCATTTATCCGTATTGTTTGTACGTTATTGTAAATATTGTGGTGAGATTTGAGGGTGAGAGAAAAAAAGGCACAAAAGCGACGTTGATGACTAATTTATTTTAAGAGTTAAGATTAAAGTAAATTAGATAAGTATGAATACAACAGTTATGGTGAATATAAGCATGATAAATAAATATGAAATGACTCAATTACATTTACAAGTAAAATAATTTTTCTATAGCTTACAGATGAAAAATAACCTAAAGCATAGTCATTCTGTGTGCATTTTCATTTGACATATAATAATGATGATAATTCATTTTATTTATGTTCAGTTCAGTTCAGTTTTACTTTATATCAAACATGCATACGATACAACGTAAAGGCATCACACAATTCCAGTTGTTTCATCACAGCACGTCCGAAAAGGAGTAGAAAGAAGCTGAGCTTATTTAATCCTACCCAAGGGCGCAGAATTGGGTAGGGACGCTAGGGACACGTCCCTACCAATATCCAGCCGCTACTGTGTAGTCACTATCAATACAACCGCTGCCCGTAATGTTTAGTCAATAATTATGGCACAGAAAGGGTTAAATGTCGGTCTCTGCTAGAAGTCCCGCTTCTAACCTAAATATCGCTCCCTGATTGGTTGCCAGTTTCATGCTAACTTACGTGTGATTGGCGGTCCCCGCTGTCACTCCTGCTTGTAAAAGCTAGCCTACATGCTAGTTGCTAGCAACCGCACGAGAGGCAGTGCAACTGTCAGTGTAAGTTGTCAACATGTTCGGCATTTGTTGTTCCTGGCACACAGTAGCTAGATGAATTTTAATATCAGTGGTGTGATTTACATTGTGTTTGTGTCTGTTTGCGTGCGTGTGTGCTGTAGGTTTTGAAGGATGTCGATGAAAAGAAAACTGGATATAAGAGACTTCTTTAGGAGTCAAACTAAGTTACTTCAAGGGTGTATAGAGGCTCAACAATATTGAATAATTCAACAATATATCACTCCAGTCACGCCCCTTAGAGTGCTATAATGAGGATATACCATGGACTGGAGTGATATATTGCTTTTATAAAACTGTTACCAATAAAGGCAATATGAAATAGGAATACTCAATCAATTTAATGTAGTTTTAGTCAACCAGAAATACATACTATCCAATAAAATAGCCTCACTGTGGAAAAAATAGTCCCAACTATCCAGGCGTTAGCTCCAAATTAGCACTGCATCCCGTCTTTTCCTCCGCTTTTTTTCAGGTGAAAGTCAATGCTCAGTCCCCTCTACCATTGTTACCCTTCCCCGGAGGTGAAAGTTAACCTTGAACATGTGAATTCAACTACTTTAGTCCGTTTTTTAACATCGTAAAAACATCAGCCGTCTTTTACTACGGACTGCAACAGTCCGTTGTCATGGATACATGACAACAACTTCCATTCATACCAGTCATGCGTGCCTGAGGCGGAGTGATGGCCTACGCTGTGATAAGGCTTTAGAATAGTAGCCGTGCTCAATATTTAAACCACGGTTAACAGCCAATCAGATCGCCGGATTTCACCTTTTCGTTTTATTTTTGAAATTATTCTTTAGTTTCATGTATTTGTGTAGAAGTGAGCAACGGTTTGAAAATACCAATTAACAAAACTTTGTGGTGGAAATACGATAAAACCTCACTAGATTATCATTTTTAAGGAGACTTAAAACATGGCTTAGAACCACCATGACACAAGTAAGACTGAACAATCTTGTTGTGTGCCATGTCCATCCGGGAAAACTGGACAATACTGACCTGAGAGAAATCTGCCAGCAGTTCATTTCTGTTACAGACCGGCGGAGGCATGTGTTTGGCTCTTTCAAATAGGAACAACCAGTGGACACTAATCTGCTTGTATTTGAGTATTAGTGACATACATATTTACAGTACAAAAGCAGCAATAGAAAGAAGTAGATGAAGGGAAAAATTGTGAGTGATTTAAACACAAGTTGGGGAAAAGATTATTACAGTTCATTTATGTTTATTTAGAATGTTGTATTGCATGAATGTATTTCTGATGTTGTTGATGGACAGTAGGCTATGTTAATTGACAGTATGATGCACAGTTGCACTACAGCCCTACACTAAAGATTAAAGATGAGAACTCTTCGAAGTTGTTTTCTTTGCTTTCATTTAGTTGCTTTACCCTATGACATCTGCATGATGTGAAATTATGATTGATAATGTAAAAAAAAAAAAAAAAGTAAACTTTCAGAGTGCTGCCTTGGAGCACTTTTGTGTCCCCACCAATCCCAAAATCAAACCTACTCCCTTGATCCTACCCCTTTTCATATCGTAGCAATTTTATCCAATTTCCTTGTTCTCTGTAACAGAACAGTGAACAAATAAATAATATACCATAGTAAGCAGACAAATATTAAATACATAAATAATTTTTTTCTCAATGAAAAAAAATGGTTCAAGATGTTCATCATAATTCTTGTTCTGTGTACTTTGTGAACAGATGTAGTTCGAACCGTCTCTTAAAGTCAATCCTAATGGTGCTTTGTTTGGTTATTTGGTTAATCCGTTCCATAATTCAATTCCACATACAGGTGTACTAAAAATGTTGAGTGTTGTACGAGTTTACAAATATTTTAAATTAGATTTTTCTCTAAGGTTATATTTCTCCTCTTTTGTTGAAAAGAATTGTTGTACATTCTTGGGTAGTAGGTTATAGTTTGCTTTGTAATCATTTTAGCTGTTTGGAAATGCACCAAATGGTTGAATTTTAATAATTGTGATTTAATAAATAAAGGGTTTGTATGTTCTCTATATTCAACATTATGCATTTTTGTAATTTATCTTTTTTTTAACAAAGTTAATATTTATTTATGTATTTATTTATAAAAGTTAAGTATATTCATCGAACAAACTGTGTAATAATCAACATAACATGTGCAAAATGAAAGAGAACATTGTATTATGAAATGTTTCTTTCAGCATTTAAAGCAGTTTTGAAGAGGTAGGTTTTTAACAGTCTTTTGAAAGTTGTGGGGTTATGACATGAGCGGATGGAAATGGGGAGAGAGTTCCAGAGGGAGGGGGCAGCAATGGAGAGAGTTTGGTGTTTGGTTCTGTGGGTTAGGCTTCATCTGTTCATGCTCATAGACTCAGATTCGTCAGATGAAGTCTAAATGCCAACAGGAATCACATTTTAATGACTGCTGTTGGAATTGACAGAGGGGTCACTCTTTGGCAATTTAACAGTCGTTTTTACACCACAATTAGGCAAAACCGTTCTTGCTTCAGCACGTCCGATTTTAGTTAGAGAATATCTTGAGGAGATCTGACCAATTAAAGTCTATGAGCATGAACTGATGAAGTGTGCTTGGATTAGAGGCCAGATGTGTTCTGAGACAAACTGAAGAGTCCAGTTGCATTCAATTGAATGTCTAAGAAAAGTAAATAAAATAAATAGCAGTTTAAGAAAAACAAAGCAATTGAATGTACAATAATGCTAATAATAAATTGAATATGGATGGTTTGTATGTTCTCTATAATCAACATTATGTATTTTTCTAATTTATCTTTTTTCTAACACAGTTAATTTTTATTTATGTATTTATTTATAAAAGTTAAGTATATTCATCAAACAAACTGTGTAAATCGACATAACGTGCAAAATGAAAGAGAACATTGTATTATGAAATGTTTCTTTCAGCATTAAAAGCAGTTTTGTGGAGGCCGGTTTTTAACAGTCTTTTGAAAGTTGTGGGGTTATGACATGAGCGGATGGAAATGGGGAGAGAGTTCCAGAGGGAGGGGGCAGCAATGGAGAAGGTTTGGTGTTTGGTTCTGTGGTTTAGGTTTCATCTGTTCATGCTCATATACTCAGATTGGTCAGATGAAGTCTAAATACCAACAGGAATCACATTTTAATGACTGCTGTTGGAATTGACAGAGGGGTCACTCTTTGGCAATTTAACTGTCGTTTTTACACCACAATTGGGCAAAACCATTCTTGCTTCAGCACGTCCGATTTTAGTTAGAGAATATCTTGAGGAGATCTGACCAATTAAAGTCTATGAGCATGAACTGATGAAGTGTGCTTGGATTAGAGGCCAGACGTGTTCTGAGACAAACTGAAGAGTCCAGTTGCATTCAATTGAATGTCTAAGAAAAGTAAATAAAATAAATAGCAGTTTAAAAAAATAGTAATAATTGAATGTATAATAATGCTAATAATAAGTTGAATATGGATGTTTTATTAAGTAAATGTCTTCCCCCTAATAGACACCGGGACTTTGCTGCAGTTGAGTAATAATAAAGGCTCCTGGACGTATGGAAAATACGGTCTGTCTGCTTGTGAAAACTCAATTTCGGGGAAAAGATTTAGGAATTTAATTAAACTTTGGACAGCACCTGCATTGACTCCCTATAAAACTCCACATGGGTTTCAACTAACTTGAATCCTCCCTTCGTTGCGGGTGGTTTGGCTCTCATGTTGCTCACGCACTTAACCACAGGGTGGTGCCTTCGGAAGGTCGAGGAGGTCAAACAAAATGCAAAATTGAGATGGAGATGGCACAAGGGAGTGGGGTTCGCAACAGGCCAGCGGACCCCCAGGATGTGGGAGAGGATGTGCGGATTATTCCCAGCAACAAAAGCCATTAGCCTCTGGATGGACTTCAGAGAGGGGTGCTATTTAATCTGGAGAGTGGGAGGCATGTGGACCCCAGCGCTTGGGATGGGGGCCAAATGCAGATTTTGTGCAGTGCCCCCGTGGAAACAGCAGTATTGGAGGGGCTTGTGGCAAGGAAGCATCAAGCTGTATGAAGTATGATTCAGAAGAAAGGGGGAGGGAAAGATTTAGACAAGCAGAGGATTCACAGTGGTGTGAAGTTTTTATACCCAGATACACAGTGGGAGGGCAGGAAATGGGAGATTAAGGAGTCAAGTAAGGGCAGGTCTCTGCATTCATGCAGTGTAAAAACACACACATTTACGTGTGAACAAGATGACAAAATATAGGCTTGATACCGGCCAGCAGTTCAACGGATTCACCATTTTTAGGTGCTTTTATGTAACTATGAGAAGTCTTCCTTTTCAATGTAAGCCTATTCTTCTTTTACCAGCTGGTTTTCTTTCAGTCAGCAGTTTTTTGGGGGAAAAACAAATTTACACACCAAAAGGGACACTACAAAAATGTGAGAGCTAAAAAGGGGAAAGTTGTAAAAAAAAATGTTTCGAATGTGGAAATTCTTGTTGACAAGCACATATTTTATTTTATTTTTATCAGCGGTCACCACAGAAATTCTGTTGCATGAATGGTTTTGGCTCTGTTTTAACACCGGATGCCTTGCCCGGGAATCCAACCCATGCCACGAAAGACAGAAGCATATACCATTACACCACGAGGGGTTATAGCAGGGGTAGGGAACCTATGGCTCTCGTCGAGACAGATGTGGCTCTTTTGATAACTGCATCTGGCTCTCAGATAAATCTTAGCTGACATTGCTTAATAAACAATAAGTAATGAATAATTCCTCTGGTAATCACAGTGTTAAAAATAACGTTCAAAATCTAAAACATTCTCATGCATTTCAAGAAGTCGCATTAATGGTAACAAGTATGTTATTCATTATTGGTTAGCTTCAGAATAACAATGTTGTTAAAAATAATAAGAGACTTATTACACTCTAAAAATGTTGGTTTTACTTAAAAATGCACGCATTTAGTTGTATTCAATGTTTAAAAAATATTATTTGGCTCCCACAAAAATACATTTAAAAACATTTGGCTTTCATGGCTCTCTCAGCCCAAAAGGTTACCGATCCCTGGTTTATAGCAACACTTGTGTTTAGAGGATATGTCATCATTGCTGTGAGTTAACTAGGTTATTAGATTGTCCAGGGTGTACGCCGCCTTCCGCCCGAATGCAGCTGAGATAGGCTCCAGTACCCCCCGCTATCCCGAAAGGGATAAGCGGTAGAAATGGATGGATGGATTGTCAAGCCCTTCTCACACTGTCTGTGAAAAACCGAATTGTTGTGTGTGGTTTTTTTTTGCCCACTGTTCTATAAAAACGACACCAACAGCCCAGTAATTTTACTCCTTTGGAGGTAGTATTAGAATTGTAACAGAAGCGTATCATCGCATGAAGGAAAGTTGATGTGTCTTCATGGTCTTTCTTAAGTAGATAGTTATGTCAAGCCCTGTTCATACCGCTTTAAAAGTCAACTTGTTACTACCTGAACAGCACTAACACAAAATGTCGACCTGTTAATTTTCCGTCTTTTGAACAGAGGTGAGACCTTGTTTATGTCTAATAATATCACCACAATTCCAAGATGAGGGTGTTGTGAAGGTAGACTCTAGATTCTCCTTCCATGGTGTGTTGGAAGCAATTGTCACAGTCCGACAAGTACTTTGTAATTACGTCATACATCAGACTTTCTGATTGCGGTGGGGTACCGTGACCCTAGGGGTGTAAAGGTACACAAAAATTTCGGTTCGGTACGTACCTCGGTTTAGAGGCAAGGTTCGGTTCATTTTCGGTACAGTAAGAAAACAACAAAATATAATTTTTTGGGTTATTTATTTACCAAATTTGCTAAATCTTCCAACAAAAATATTTTTCTTAGTGGAATATTTGATGTGAAGTAAAAGAAACCTTGGATAGGTCAATAATTCATAATAACAGTGATTTTTTTATTCAATATTATGTTTTGAGCAAAGACAGTTTGAAAGATAAAAACCCAGCTTTTTTTTATTAGTCAACATTGCAACTTTTTCTAAATTACATTTAACCTTCAAGCTTTTTTATTTCACTTTTGTTATGTTTTTGTTTATTTTAATAGTATTTTTAGAATGTGCCGTGGGCCTTTAAAACATTAGCTGTGGGCCGCAAATGGCCTCTGGGGCACACTTTTGACACCCCTGCTATAGATAATGAAATATTAAATCTGATAGATCAATGGATAAAAAGCTGAGCCTGGTGACGCATGCGCGTTTATCATAACTCTCTCGCTCTCTGCCCCTCCCTCACGAATGCTGCTGTTGCGTGAACAATGTGTTTTGTTTTTAACCCCTTCTAAACTCCGAACGTACATTGTTAATACACGCAACCATAACTCAAAATGCCGGACATTTGAGGACATATCCGGTGCTAGTGGCGATCGGGCTAGGATAGGCTGACCATACGTCCTCTTTTCACCAGACATGTCTTCTTTTGCGGGGCTGTCAGGGCAGAGTTTCTTAAATGCCTCAAATGTCTGGCATTTTGAGTATTGTTTACGCTACTTAATATGTCCGTCTGGAAACTCGTTCGGTTCACTTCCGCACCAAACCGAAACCCCCGTACCGAAACGGTTCAATACAAATACACGTACTGTTACACCCCTATGTGACCCTGTACAAAATCGCACACATAGGCCAGAATATTTTGATATCATGAGTTCTGAGTAAACAGCACAGGTGGCTCTACTGTTACGTCACTGACTATTTTGTAGGATCTCTGTCTATAATAGGTTCCGTAACAGTCCGCTTGAATAAGTAACAAATGGGGGCAATTCTAATCTGAACCTGATCTAGCAGAGGGATGGGTGCTGTGTTTCCAAACAGCCTGCTTAAGATAACCAAATAGGGTTAGTTTCCCATGAAAGGGTTACCAGAGAGGGGAAATCTCCTTGTTGCATCTTGACTGCGTTTTCTGACTGGGAGTGACAGGAAGGGCACTGCATTTCCTCTCCCCCCTTTGAAGCTGTGTTCCAAAGTCTCCGCTGGAACTACTGTACCAATCTGATCTGAGTGTGAAAATCTAGTGCATCGAAGCCAAATGAGGACATGCCAGAGAGAGTGGTAAATCCCCCACTGAACCTTTTTGTTGAGAAATGACATAAGTGTTGAAATGGGCTTTTTAGTGGAGTGGGTGATAGGGGTGTTGTTTTGCCTGGCTGCTGACACACAGATTCCTGTGCTTGTCTTGATATGAATACATGTATTGTTGGTATAATGGATGTGATATGTGTTAAGGGTGGGGTTGCGGGGTGATGTCAGAGGAAGCCCACACAAACACACATATGTCATTGTCATGATGTTTTTACACAGGCAAAAAAAGATGACCCCTACGCTTCTTGATAGTAGACTTTTGATAAGCCTGCACGCATGCAGTGTCTGCATGTTTCATTGTAATCCTGTTTATGGCTAAAATACTTTTAAGACCTCTTCCTATTATATTCCTAATCCTCTTTTCTTTATTGATTCAATTTAAGCCACCATCAACTGATAGGTGGCTGTCTGAACAAAATTGGGTAAGAAGGATCATATACCTTTTGCTTCTATTGCACCCATATTGCTTTCAAAAGCACAAGACACAAATTATGGTAAGGTATATACCTCGTGATCTTACTAGAATGTTCAGCCTGACTTCAGTTGACTGCATGTTTATGGTCGTGAAGGAAGTTACAATGGCCATGGTCCCCATTTGGGAGGAAGTTAGTAGCTGGACCGCCTAAAGGTTTTTTTTGGCACCCTGCTGGATACTATTCTACTGCCATGCTCCTCTTTATTGAAACAAAACCTTTTTAAAGTTTTACTGGAGTAGAATCAGTAGTTACCATCCAGCAGTTAAAAAATTCCTGGTTTGTGTAACCGTTCAGTTAAATCTTGCCTTAAAGCTGGAATTGTCCTAATCTTTCATTACTGTTTTTGTTTTGTGTTGTATTCTTCCTGTATTTGTTGTTCTTTTCCGTTTTCAGCGCCTATCTCCCTTTTCTTTTTCTTGTGGGAGTGCTGATTCCTCACACCTATTCCATATTGCAATTAGGAGGATTTATTGGCGAGCTCTGGATGGCATGCCAAGATGGATTATTGTATTCTGTATAGTATACATTGTCATTGCTTTCTTTGCTGCCGCCACATGCTATATAGCCTTTTGTTTTTACAGTTCATAATTTTGTTATGAGACTCAAACTGTTTTTGTCATCTCCTGTCTCTGCACCTTGAGGTCATGACTACCGCTACCATGCAGGTTCGTGACAGAATAAGCCTGCCAACAAGTGACTTTGCGGACACAACAATCAGTGAAACGGAGCCTGCTTTTTGTACCAGATGTTTCTTGGAGGAATTGGAGGCCAGGGGGCTCATATTATGAGTACGCAAAAAAACAGGTTTAAGCCCTTTTTCACAGCACGGATGAGATGTACAGTATCAAGAGTGAACTGAACGTGAAAATGTGCAATGCCTCACGCAAACGTCATGCTTCACGCAAGAACACAGAATTAACTTCTTTACTGTATATCCATATATTGTAGAGGCTTACCAGAAGGGCTTTGAGCCAGTCCACCATTTTTATCAAGTTGTAATAATAATCATTATGTTCCTTATTCTTCTCTATCCTCTTGTTGTGGGGCAGACTTGCTTGTACATGCATGCTAAAGTCCTCCACTATAGTGTATGGTTATATCTGTCAGTAAACTCGTTATGGAAGTGCTAAAAAAATAAGACATGACTGACGTGGAGAAGACGGTGAAAGGGGGCTTCGTCTGAAGTAGGAATTTGCCACGTATTATAAAAACGCCCACAAAACGGCGCATTCAAAAGAGACAGTCAGAAAGCGGCTGAAAGATGTTCTGTAAAACAAGATCAATGCACAATTTGGACAAAAGATCCACCATTACATGTTATGTAGACCACAAAGATGTGTTTTAAGTGTAGTAAAAAAAACAAAAAAAAACGGTTCATGCGAGGAATATGCTTTAAAAATACCAAACTGAATTTAGCATGTTTATAATAACATTGCACTTAGCACTTGAAGCATTTTCTCAAGGACTGCTGTAAAGTGATGTGGCATTAGGGTGAGGTCTCATCTCTCTATGCCAACAGTAATTTCTTCATTTGTCATTGATGATTCCAGTTGACGACTCTAATGCTGATTTATTGCCAGAAATGGCAAATTTGCCTTTTTTGTTGTTGTACACGTCATCGGCTGTTTGACTTAGCACGTCCCACCAGCCATCATTTGAGTTGAAATGTACCGTGACAAGAACTTTGTAGTTGTTTTAATAATACAGGAAATTTGCTCAGACAGCAGAGCCTGATCAGTTCTTTGACGTTTAGAGGGTAGGTGTAAACTTTTGTAAGGATCAGTGGAGAATTTTTTCTCTCATGAAGTCTATGAATATTCTCTTTCATCTAGGTCTTTGTAATCTCAGGGCATTCAATCAATCGCAACTGAAATGTTTGGTTTGTCTTAGAAGACGTTTCGCCTCTCATCCTCGTAGGCTTCCTCAGTTCATGCTCATAGAGTTATATCGGTCAGATCAAGTCTTGCGGCTGATGCCAAAACCCTAAACATTTAGACTCCAATACCAGAAGGGTATGCCTGGGCATGGATGATTTTGCCCTATCATAATGAGAAAAACAACTGCTGAGATGCAAACACGCGATCCTACTGTCAATGCCAACAGCAGTCGTTGAAGTGTAATTTCCCCTAGTTACCGTTGAGGTTTGGCAGAACAATCGCTGTGGATTGACCACTAATCGCCCAAAATAGTCGTAATCACCCACATTTGCATTCCATTCAGTTGTAAACAAATGGCACAAAAGAGCATCTGCGACCAGAATGTTTCTGTTTGTTGGAGGCTAAATTGGAGAGTTTTTTTAGGAATGGTTGAAAGAACGGTGTTGTATGTGGGAGATAAGTGGTGTCGCAGACCACCTCCTCCGTTCAGGGATGGTTTTTCAACTTTGACATAGATGGCTTCCCTCACTCTTTCGTACCATCCGTCCTCCCAGTCCAGGTATTTGAGGGAAGCCCTCAAAACCAGTAGTTACCCCAGTTGGATGTTTGTGAAAAGTGCATCCAGCTCCGGAAGAAATAATAACAAGAGTGGATGAGGAGTAAAAAAGGAACAGACGCAAAAATATTGTCATCCTATATGTATCAGATCTAACTGAGAAATTCAGAAGAATTTGTTAACTACACAACATCCCAGTACACTTCAAACCAGACAACACCCTGAGACAGAGACTACTGCATCCTTATGACTGGACACCCCCCACTTACAAAAACAATTTTCTGTATGCTATCCAGTGTAATGATGAATGCACTGATTCAAATATTGGAGGAACTAAACAACCACGAAGCGGACGTATGGCACAGCATAAACGGCCAAACTTTTCAGACCAAGACTCTGCTGTTTACCTGCACCTCATGGAGAAACAGCACTCTTTTGAGAACAAAAAAATCACATGTTCTGGCCAGGGAGGATGAATGCTACGAAGAAGGATTAAAGAAAGCCATTTATGTCAAGGTTGAAAAATAATGCCTGAACGGAGGAGGTGGTATGCGACACCACTTACCTCACGCATACAACACTGTCCTTTTAACCATTCATAAAAGACAGAAATTTTGCCTCCAACGAATAACAGAAGTTAGAAACATTCTGGTCACTGATGGTCATTAGTGCCATTTGTTCACGACTGAATGGAATGCTAACCTGGGTGATTTCTACTATTTTTGGCGGTTAGTGGTTCATCCACAGTGATCGTTCTGCCAAACAACAATACCAAACTTCAATGCAAACTGGGGGAAATTACACTACAACTGTCATTGGCATTAATAGTAGGATTGCTTTTTTGCATCTCAACAGTTATTTTTCTCTTTACGATAGGGCAAAACCATCCTTGCCCAGGCACACCCTCCTGGTATTGCAGTTTAAATATCTGGGGTTTTGGCACCAGCCGCTAGACTATATCTGACCAATGTAAGACCATATGCATGAACTGATGAAGCCTACTTTGATTAGATGTGACACGTCTTCTTAGACGAACCAAACAGTCCAGTTGCGATCGATTGAATGTCCGGAGATCTCTTTCATGAAGTTTTTACCTTGAAAAAAAATGACTGAAGTTTGGTTACACAGCGTCCCCTCCAGTTTCCAGTTGACGTAAAAACTGTTTTCTCATTGTTTGAGGTAATTTTTGACAAGATGTTGTCCAGGTAGGCTACATCTACTATGTTTACTAAGTCGACCCTTATAGTGCTTTAACTTTTTGTAACTTCAACTATGAGAAATAATTTATATCGTGAATGTTTTACAATCTACAATTTGATCAAAATTCTGGAGGGAAATATGCCTCCAACATTGAGTACAAACACCTCTTATGTGTAACATCAGCATACTTTTTAGTTAGTTTTCTTCTAGTTCTTCTAGGGATGTTAGGAGAGGAAAAACGTGAAAAAGGAAGTTAGGACCTCATTGGTTATCAAAATTTAGGCTTAGTGTTACAGTAGTTTGACTTATTTTACACTATTAATAATTATTGATATTAAAAAGTCAGATACATGCCTTTTATTGCTTTTAACATGTGACTTGCTTACTTTTATTCATGTGGTGGTAAAAACACATTTTTATTATGATTTGTAAAAGGAAAGCGTTATCCTGAAAATTATCATTTCTATATTTATGTCACTTCTCTTTACATTCTTAGAATAAAGTTATGAAAAATATAGTTGTGAGTATTTAAATGTTTATTTATGCATTCATAGTAACTGGTTTGTTGTGCTCAGATAATGGTTCAACCCCAGAAGCAGAGAAGTTTGAAAAGACGTCGATTCACCATTAGAATAAAAACAATGGCAATGGGTAACAAAAGTAGCAAAGAAAGGTGGTCGTAGGAAGGCAGGAGAAGAAATGAGCACCAAAACTAAAAAAGTAACAATCTCAAAATACTTGCGAATAAGCACCATGACAAAAGTAATAAGGAAAGAACTGGCAACAAATAGGTGCAGACAATCAGTGCAAGTAGAGTGATGATTGCAGCCAGGTGTGCTTAGACTTTCCCGTCCTCCCTTTCTGCCACTACAACTGCAGGAGAGGGGAAGAAAAGAGAGGAAGTAGGGCGCCCACGGAAAAGCAAAAAAATACAAAAGAGCAAAGAAACATGGCTAACTGTTGTTTTACACTTGTATGAATGCTAAGAAAGGTTAGTTTCTTTTTACACGTGTATGACAGTTCAGAATGGTTAGCTTCTTTTTATAGTAAATGACAAAGAAGAACTGGAGAACACTAGAATGCAGACTGATTGGATGTTTATATCTTCCTGTTTCGATGAAGAATTAATCATACTGTAATCCTCACGCAGGTGCCGCAAACTAGTGTCTTATCATGTAATTCTCGCCATCTCCGGGTATAAATTTAATGTAAAAGTTTAACAATTTCTCGGTGTATGGCCACAACTATCTACTATCCAAATGCGTAACTGAATCTATGTTAGCACTTATAATAATAATATCACTAATACATGGTTAATAGTCAGGTCACAAGATGTAAATGGAGTATTGTTGGTGGTTTTCATATTTTTTGGACGGAACAGGGCTTCTTGAAAATGTGACATGGAAATGTATTGCATTGTGGGTTTTTGCTAGACTCTGAATAGCTGAATACAAGACTGTGTTTAAGTCTTGTTTTTTGTCTTTAACAAGTTCAACACATGGCGTGAAGGTGTGGCATCATTATCAATCAACCAATCAATGTTTATTTATATAGCCCTAAATCACAAGTGTCTCAAAGGGCTGCACAAGCCACAACGACATCCGCGGTACAGAGCCAACATAAGGGCAAGGAAAAACTCATCCCAATGGGACGTCGGTGACAGTGACTATGAGAAACCTTGGAGAGGACCGCATATGTGGGCACCCCCCTTCCCCCAAGGGGAATTAACTGCCACAATCGTGGTCATGATCACTTCAGGAAAAAGAAAGGATTTGGTGGGATGTGATGAAAGTTTTTCTTATTTCCAGTGTGGAAACAAAGCCAAAAGAAGTCAGGTTATGAAGCTAATAAAGAGTATTACTATATTATACCATAGTAGTGAATCACACCTGAGAAATCATAAATTAATCACATCTTTATGAGACACGTAAACAATGTGATAAAGAACATTTTACTTCAATCAAACTAGGGATCTAGATATGTGGTCAGGACACTCCTCACTCTTTTGCCTTCACCTTTATTGTCCATTCCTTTTTGGTGACTTTATATACTCTGAACCTAGACGTTGAATCCTTGACATACATGGTGGACAATACCTGATACAGTCTGCTTTGCCAGTCCAAAATGCATGCGATGTTTTCAGTAGTTTTCCCTCGTAGGCCAGGTAATACAAAGCACACGCCACCTTTTTTATTACATCCACGGGAGCTCGCATTCTCGGTTTCTCTCCTTCGACAAATGGACAAAGTTTGTCGGTAAGTAGAATCACAGCGGGCCTGGACATCGGAAATTTCTCTTGCCGTCTGAGAGGTGTTGTATCCCAAATAGCTGCAATTGCTTTCTCTTAAGGTATTCATGTGTTGTTTCCACAAGCGTCTGTACATGTAGATGAAGGGGAAACACGGCATGTCTGGATGACTCACCTCCATCTTTCCAGTGGTTAGCTCCGAGTTCCGAAACCACTTTATTATGAAGCTGGCTGTGGCACAGTCTTTCTGGTGTCACTTCCTGTGTGGGCGCAGTCTTTCTGGCGTCACTTCCTCTCCGAACTTTGTTTGTTAACGATCAATGAGTCCATACAAAGCTAAGTGCCGGAGATTCAACAAATACACGGCGCACTTACCCGTGTAAAAATGTGTCCGATGAGGGGGACTTTAAATGCTGGTTTAGTGTGGCTGAAACGGGGCTTAGGCTAAATAATTATTTGTGTAAGGCAGTGGTCCCCAACAACCGGGCGATTGGTACCGGGCCGCAGAAGAATTTTTTATTATTATTTTTATTGTATTTTTTAAAAATATTAATTTTTTTATTAAAGGGGAACATTATCACCAGACCTATGTAAGCGTCAATATATACCTTGATGTTGCAGTAAAAAGACCATATATTTTTTTAACCGATTTCCGAACTCTAAATGGGTGAAATTTGGCGAAATAAACGCCTTTCTATTATTCGCACTCGGAGCGATGACGTCACAACGTGATGTCACATAGGTAGTAAATCTGCCATTTTCACAAACACATTACAAACAGCAAGTCAAATCAGCTCTATTATTTTCCGTTTTTTCGACTGTTTTCCGTACCTTGGAGACGTCATGCCTCGTCGGTGTGTTGTCGGAGGGTGTAACAACACGATCAGGGACGGATTCAAGTTGACTTACGTGGAGTGTGCATCGATTAGCATGGCGGATAGCACAGCAAGATATAGGGCTATATAAATATGCCATGCTAATCGATTAGCATCGATTAGCATGGCATGCTAATCGATGCTAACATGCTATTTAGGCTAGCTGTATGTACATGTGTAGCTATATTTGCATCCAGCCTTTCCCTCCACCCACATTTAATGCCAAACAAACACTTACCAATCGACAGATTTAAGTTGCTCCAGTGTCACAAGATGCGAAAGTCCCGATTGTTTGGTCTGCACATTTTACCGGCGATGCTAAGGCAGACATGGCACAGAGATGTGTGGATATCCTGCAGATGCATTTCCAACAATAAAGTCAACGAAATCACAAAGGTGAGTTTTGTTGATGTTATTGACTTATGTGCTAATCAGACATATTTGGTCGCGTCATGACTGCCAGCTAATCAATGCTAACATGCTATTTAGGCTAGCTGTATGTACATTTGTAGCTATATTTGCATCCAGCCTTTCACTCCACCCACATTTAATGCCAAACAAACACTTACCAATCAACACATTTAAGTTGCTCCAGTGTCACAAGATGCGAAAGTCCCGATCGTTTGGTCTGCACATTTTACCGGCAATGCTAAGGCAGACATGGCACTCAATCGTTGGTTAGAATGCGATCGCCGAATATCGTCAATAGCTTTTCGCTCAATAGCTTCAGTTTCTTCTTCAATTTAATTTTCGCTATCTGCCTCCATACTCCAACCATCCGTTTCAATACATGCGTAATTTGTTGAATCGCTTAAGCCGCTGAAATCCGGGTCTGAATCCAAGCTAATGTCGCTATATCTTGCTGTGCTATCCGCCAATTTGTTTGTATTGGCATCACTGGATGACGTCACAGGAAAATGGACGATGACCTTCACAGATAGCGAAAATCAGGCACTTTAAAGCCTTATTTCGGGATATTCCATGATGGGTAAAATTTAGAAAAAAAAATTGAAAAATGAAATAAGCCACTGGGAACTGATTTTTATTGGTTTTAACCCTTCTGAAATTGTGATAATGTTCCCCTTTAAATCAACATATAAAAACACGAGATACACTTACAATTAGTGAACCAACCCCCCCTTAGTGTAGACATGGCCTGACTCTGTTCCCTATTGGTCGTTTTGCCCCGCTGTAACCCCACGTCTCCTTTTTTTAACGTCTCAAAGGATTTCCTGCCTTTCTGTTCTCTTCTCCATCCTGATCTGTCAGGTAACTCTAGAAGTGTGCGACAAGGTCTCGCTTTTCAGGAGCGACATGGGAGGTTTTGTTTTTGAGGAAGGTGTGATTTAAGGGACGGCTGTTGCACTTCTGCTCCTGCATGGGAGACATCTCTTAATCACGCAGTCAAGGATGAGGTATTTCTTTCTTGCCACCTTGAGTGGATCTCCCCACATAAAGGCTCAGTGGCGGGTTGGAAAGGCAGTTCCGCATGCCTGCACCCGGACAGAGGGAGGAGGAGTGTTCTCTGCACACTTTAAAGTGATTACAAGTAGTTAAGAATTTTTGGATGGGCTTTTTATTCCCCTAACCTTTGTTCCCTCTGCTGTCCTGCTGAACACAGCTCCTAATCAAAAGTGTTGGCTTGGCACCGGATCGTTTTTCCCGTCTACTTAGTCCAATGTTTTCCTGTACTGTTGATAAGGATAGCTTTCTTTTTTCCACAGGCATTCTTGTCTAAGTATCTCTCAATTACCGTTTCCCCCCATGTAGCTGCTCTTGAAGCTTCTCGCCAAAGCAGCAGCCGAGCAATTTCACTCCAGTTGACAAGAGAGGCCATTGTACTTTGTCGTGAAAATGTGTGAATATTTTTCCCCAGGACGAATCAACCAACGATTTATTCTTGATAGTTTAAGGATTTTTACGACCAACTGTAAAAGCGTACATGCAGCATTACTCAAAATTATTGCCACTGTTGAATTTTCTTTTTTTCCCCCCTCTCCTGGAGGTGACATCCTCTCTTGTGATCAATGATCGGATAACGCCGGGTGTGTTGCATTGAGTTGTCCTCAAAAGTGAACCTGCCGCCAACAGCTGGCATGTAGTGCTGCAAGTAACCCGTAAAACAGACGCACTGTGCCATAACTCTGGATTAAAGGCCATGCTAAGACAGGCCTGTCCCTGCACTCCCATTCCACTAACTAATGGATGAGTCCGCAGAACCCATTGCAAGAAGTGATGGATGAATCCACTGTGGGACGTAGGGGACGCTGCTGCTCTTGGTGTGTGTACGTGTGTTTGTGTTGAACCTTGGGGCTGAGGGTAATTTCATTTGTCTGTGCAAAGCCAGACGGTTTAATGGGCGTGGGACCTCTGTGAAACAAAGTGCTGCGAAAAGCTATGTAGTAATATTTTCCTCTTGCCTAGTGCTGCTCGTAGCCTCGGGAAAAGTGCTGCGCTCCAAGCCCTTTGCTATCTGTAAACCGACCGTTCTCTGTGTTTTGCAAACACCACTGCTCACAATTATGTTGTACTTAGTGGAGAGAACATTCAGTTTTGCATGTTTCAAAATCTATTGATTATTGTTTTTTTGGAAGCGTGCATTGTCTTAAATTGTTTGTATGCATTTTTTTGATAGGAATGGGGATCTTTGGGTACAATATAACAAACAAACCAAACAGATTTGTATTGGCCCTCTGGGAAAATGTCACATTTCGACCTCCATTGTGTTCATATTTGGAGACAATGCAAATAAATCTGTTCCCGTTTCAAAGTGTCATCACCTAAATAAACCGTTGATTAACTCGTCAAGCAATGTTCTAAGGCAGTGGTTCTCAACCTTTTTTCAGTAATGTACTCCCTGTGAACATTTTTTTAATTCAAATACCCCCTAATCACAGCAAGGCATTTTTGGTTGAAAAAAAGAGATAAAGAAGTGAAATACAGCACTATGTCATCAATTTCTAAATTTATTAAATTGTATAACAGTGGTCTTTCTTAAACTATTTGGAAAAAAAGATAAAAATAACTAAAAACTTGTTGAAAAATAAACAAGTGATTCAATTATAAA